>NC_052156.1:157414788-157469074 GCF_902713615.1 Scyliorhinus canicula | reverse complement strand
AATGAATGTTTTGGACCTGGGATGTTAAGCATGGAAGAGGTAAAGGGGCAGGTGTTACATCTTCTGCAATTGCATGGGAAGGTGCCATGGGTGATGGGAGAGGTACTGGGTATGGTGGAAGAGTGGACTAGATTGTCTCAGGGGGAATGGTCTCTGTGGACTTTATAAACACTTTATAAACCCACAGTAAACATCTTAACTACTATCAACACTAATAAATTCCCCAAAGAATACAGTACTCTCTGAGGAACCCTTAATGTTCCCTTTATAAACACTTTATAAACCCACAGTAAACATCTCAACAACTATCAACACCAATAAATCCCCCAAAGAATACAGTACTCTCCAAGTAACTCTTAATCTTTCCTTGCAACATCCATAAGACAAAAAGAACCCTTTTTTACAGAATGACATCAGGTTTAACTTCACTACTGAGAACAGTTACCACTTTGAAATCACCGAAAGAACATTCATAAGCTTGCAGAGGTTCATACACATCTTGCTGTGACTGCAGCTTCTCCAAATCTAAAACGAAACTAAACACACCCTGTAGCTGCGAGCCCAAAGTGAAAGTAAAAGCAGACAGACAGCTCAGCTCCACCCACACTCTGACATCACTGATAAACACTCATTTCTTAAAGGTACATCCACTACAGCAAAATCTTAACCCCCATTTCTTAAACATACGCTCACATGACACCATGAATAAGAAAAAGTTACTCCATCTCATACTCTCCATTTCCAACCAGGTTCTAGAATACTGCAGTTAATAAATAATAATCTCTTCCACATTACAAAGACATGGATTTCACAATATGAAAACAAGATACTTGGCAGGTTGAATGGCATCTGAGTCATCTCAATGCCAGATTCATCAGTCGCATTCACAAGACAGCCTCGAATGTCACCCAAGCACAACGCAACGCAATCCGCGCTCTCAAGACCAACTGCAACACCGAAAGCTCGTGTTTGAAACAAATCTGTTGGACTTTAACCTGGTGTTGTAAGACTTCTCATCGGTGGAGAAGGAATAGGGTTAATGGTAAAAAAGTCTTAATAACAGCAAACTTGTCAGCACTCGCTGTGATCACAACTCAAATTTAGTTGTGCAGTTTAATGTGGAAATCCTGACTCGCTGTTACTGTTCCCCTGCTACCCCACACCAGACGGTGATTTGTTGTAGGCCCTGCAGACAGTCATCTTTAGAATTGACTGAATATGAACTTTTCCATTCTACACTCTTTTTTAAAAAAAAAACATGTTCCAAAGATGATTCATTAAATTATGCGATTTACTTCCTGGTTTGCTGTCTGAGAATTCTTCGATGAGATTGGCTACTTAGCCTGTTTGATGACGTCACCGCTGCTGGACACCTGGTGATCCCAGAATCATGGCGCCAAAATCAAACTGGTATCGGGAAAGGGGTCATTAGGATCTTTGAGGGCAGCTTTTTATGAGGTCAGTGGCAAGCACTGAAAATAGCACTGGGTGGGTGTTTCCGGTCATTGGCCTTTCAATAGAACTAGAAAACGTTGCAGATGTCACAGACTTTAAGCAAGGACATGCATTTGGATCAACCCTGGTTCAATGAAGAGTGCAGGAGAGCATGCCAGGAGTAACATCAGGCACACTGAAAAATGGTGTCAACGTGGCAAATTCTGGAGCACAAGTCGTCAGTACAACTTAAAAAAAAAATTTTGCATACCCAATTCATTTTTTTTACAATTAAGGGGCAATTTAGCATGGCCAATCCTCCTACCCTGCGCATGGGGGCATAACCCACGCAAACACGGGGAGAATGTGCAAACTCCACACGGACAGTGACCCAGAGCCGGGATCGAACCTGGGATCTCGGCGCCGTGAGGCTGCAGGGCTAACCCACTGCGCTGCCCGTCGTCAGTACTTTTGCTGGGATATTGTCAGGGCCCAGGGTCTTTGCAGTAACCAGTCTCTTCAACCGTTTCTTGATATCATGTGGAGTGAATCGAATTGGCTGAAGACTGGCATCTGTGATGCTGGGGATCTTCCGGAGAAGACTGAGATGGATCATCCACTCAACACTTCTGGCTGAAGGCTATTGCCAATGCTTCAGCCTTATTATTTGCACTAATGTGCTGGGTTTCTCCATCATGGAGATATTTGTAGAATTTCCTCCTCCATTGAGTTATTTAGTTATCCATCACCGGCTACATGTGGCAGGAATGAAGAGCTTAGATCTGATCTGTTAGTCGTGGAATCACTTCACTCTATTATTTGCTGCTTATGCTGATAGGCAGGCAAACAATCCTGTGTTGCAGCTTCAGTAGGTTGACACCTCATTTGCTGTCCGATTTACACATAAACAACGAGCATCTTACAAGTGCCTAACATAAGCTTACAAATTGGTTCTAGTCTCTGTCCCAACCCTTGCATGTTGGAGTGGTTTGGTGCAGACAGATAGTCCTAGTTTTGAGAACTGACCGGTGCTGACTTGTCTGTTCACAGATGGGGGGAACCAAAATGAAAACCGGCATTTAAAAAAAAAATCATTCACAGGATGTGTCACCGCTGGCTGGCTTGACCAGCATTTATTGTCCATCCCTAATTGCCCTTGAGCAGGAGGCATGAGCCGCTGCTGTTCATGTGGGGTAGGTACCCCCACAGTGTTATTAGGGAGGGGGTTCCAAGATTTATAGTACCTTTAATGTAGCAAAATGTCCCAAGCTACTGACAGCTTGAGTCAATGCCCCTGTGATATCGGGAGGGTAACAGTAATCAGGCTTCCATATGGATTGCTCACCAATGACTCTTGCTAGATTTACACATAAAATCTGCCACATGGGGTAAGGTACTAAGGGGGCGATTCTCCAAAATGGAGAGTAAGTGTTTGCGCTTTCGTGAATGCCATCGCGTTTCACGACGGCGCGAAACGGGCACGGGGACGACTGATTCTGTCCCCCACAGGGGTCCAGCAAGGTGCTGGAGCGGTTCACGCCGCTCCAGCCTCTCTTCCCGGCACCAAATGGGCACTGCACCAACCTGCACATGCGCGGGGAACTTCTTCAGCGTGCCGGCCCCTACACAACATGGCGTGGGGGTTCAGGGGCAGGCCGCGCAACAATGTAGGCCCGGCGGGGGAGAGGCCGGCCCGCCGATTGGTGGGCCCCGACCGCGGGCCAGACCCCATCGGAGGCCCCCCCCCGGTGAAGGAGCGCTTTTCCTCGCCGGGGTGAAAGGTGCCGGCTGGACTCTGCTTTTTCATCGCGGCATCTGGGCCGATTCCAGTGGCCGGCGCCGCGCCAAACGCGCCAACGCAAATGGCACCGATTCTCCGCACCTCAGAGAATCACGCGCCGGCGTCGGGGCGCGGTTGTGCCGATTCTCCGGCCCGGCGCAGGGCTCGGAGAATCGCGCCCAAAATGTCTATGATTAGCTCTTCAAAAAAGTCAAATTGGTTGAATTAAGATCTTTTAATGTGTTACTGCTTTACTGATAGGTATGATGTGGAGATGCCGTGTTTATCTTACTGATGGGTGAGTGAGTAAATGCATACCACAGTGTTACCCAGCCCCAGTCCGGGGGACCCCAGGTTGGATACCATCGTGTGTGGAATGAGTTGGGCCGCCGTATAATCTCTGTAAAAGTGACCATAGTTAATCTAGGAGAGAAAGCACTTGTAAAGATCACTGAACAGTGTCCAGTGATTTCTTGGTGACTGGAAAAGATACATGCAGATGTGTTGGATTCTGGTGCGATGCTGCTGACCAGCTGAATAGTCTGCAAACGCTCACCGCCGACAATCACACAAGGTTGGGTGACAAATTGGAGAGCTGTTTGTGCTTGCAAAACTATCTTTGCATGGCTGACCACCCCCAGGACAATTGCATGTTTAAACCAAATCGAGAGAACTGCCACTGCAAAGGAGTAAAACCCGATAGACGAGTTACTGCACAATCTCAATAGGTACCCCTTCCCACTGCTCCACCTAGAAAAAAAACAGGGAACAGGAGCTAAATTCACCATTTTTGAAAAGGTCATGTACAAGCAGAACCTTGCAGACTGAAGCGGAGTTGACAGTTATTTAGAGCGTTAAAAATAAAATATAAGAATTTAGCATTGGATCGGATTTGTTTATTGTCATGTGTACACAGGTACAGTGAAAAGTATTTTTCTGCGAGCAGCTCAAACAAATCATTTAGTACATGAAAAGAAAATACATAATAGGGCAACACAAGGTACACAATGTAAATACATAAACACCGACATCAGGTGAAGCATACAGGAGTGTAGTAGTAATCAGCTCAGTCCATTATCTGAGTGGTCTAAACAAGTGGTTGACCTACCAGAATTGTGTTCTAGGTGGTGCAGTTACAATCATGGAATTGTACAGCATTGAAGGAGGCCATTCGGTCCATCAGATCTGTGCTCGCTCCTTCAAAGAGCAATCCAGTTTGTCCCACTTTTCATTCACACTGGCATTTAAATCAATGTTAAAAAGTGGCCTTTCTTGTCCTTGGGGAACTCCTACCCTGAGAGAATTTGGAGGAAAGCTGTTCAGCAATAAAGCATGTTATTGCACCGCAAGTAATCAAATACTGTATGGAACAATAGCGTTCTGGCATATTATCCTGTACCTGTACCAACCTCTGTGACCAGTTATTAGAGATGGTCAACAAGAATACCTATTTATCCCCCTGTTCAACAGGCAGTTCTTCAGCTCTATTGGAATTACACCATTCACCCCTCCCAGCTGGGATCTGCAATCTGTTCTTACATCCTATTGCGCAACATGCCATCAAATTTATGCACTCCAATCAGAAATATGCATGCACGCGTATTTGGGTGTGTAGTGGGCACTCCCCTTAGAATTCCCTTAGTTCTGTACTCAATGAACTATTCATGGGGAAGAGGGCAGGGTGACATTGTTGCTTGTAAATGAAGAAACACCAGTGCTGCTACAGCACAGAAACAGGCCAGAGTCATTCCTGTGTCGTGTTTATGCGCGACAAGAATCTGGAAACCCGTGCCCTTGCTCATCAATGTAACATTCCATTTCTTTCTCCCACCTGTGTTTATCTAGTTTTCCCCTGAATGCACCCATTCAATTCATCCAAACGATTCCACGAGGTAGCGAGTTCCACATTCCAACCACTCTCTAGGTAAAGACGTTTCTCCTGAATTTCCCACTGGATTTATTAGCGGTTGTCTTATTTGACACAATTGAGATCAGGAAACATGGAATGTGGGGGGTTGCTGGAGCAGTCCCACTTCCCACTAAACCAGGAGGTTACACACTGGTCCCCCCGCGTGATACAGAGAGACTGACTAAAGTGTTTTTTAGTGCCAGAATCACAAATGCATGTTTTGAGGTGAAAATCATTCAGCAAACAATTTTACAATGACACAATACTAATAAACTGTTCAACTGTTGAAATCATTAGTTTAAACTTCTAAATTCTTGACAAGGCAAAGGGAATTAACACAATAAGATACAGACAGAATTCTGAATGGATCTGTAACACTACAAAGTTAAGTTCCTTGAATGTTGAGTTCCTCAAGAACACAGGTTTTCATAACTTGTATTTTTTTCACGTTAAAAATATGAACTCCACTTACTGAGTGCCCGAAGTATCAAATTTCCCAGACAAATACCTTTGCTGCTTATGTTCAACGTTAAACAAAAACTAATGTGTGAATCTACAACCAGAAAAGATCCATGAAAAAGATACTAATCACTAAAACATTACTGATTAGGCTTAAGTAACAGAAGTATCGTTTATGATTGAAAATCAAAGATTACAAAGAGCCAGGGAACAGAGTTTCACCTCTGCTAATATTGGAAAACTAGCAGAGAATGATTAAATATCGCTTAGTGGACACAATCAATAATCGGCAAAAGCACGTAACAAGTTGGAGAACAATCAATGGGACAAAGGCATGGTCAAACGTTTGGATTTCTATCGCACTTCTTGTTAAAATTTAACTTCTTATTCACTGCATCATTATAAAACCTGAGAGAAGTGTTTCCAGTTCATATCCCTACAAACAAGATCAAACTGGAATCCAGTATTGATGTAATCTGATCGTCCGTTTGCGCAGCACACCTTCTGAAATTAAGGAGGGGTATTCTCGTTAGTCTCTCCCAAATGTAAGGAATTTAACTTTGTAGCGTTGCAGATCCATTCAGCATTCTGTATGTATTTTGTTGTGTTAGTTCCCCTTGCCTTGCCAAGAGTTTAGAAGTTTAAATTGACCATTTCAACAGTTGAACCGTTTATTTGTATTGTGTAATTGTAAACTTTTTTGCTGAATTATTTTCACCTCAGAACAGACACTTATTATTTTGGCATTAAAAACCTCTTTAGTCAGTCTCTCTGTATCACGCTGGAGGACCAGTGTGTAACCTCCTGGTTTAGTGGGAAGTGGGACTGCTCCAGCAATCCCCCACATTCCATGTTTCCTGATCTTAATGACAAAAGTGACGTGAATGAGACCACCCTGATGGTTAAGAAATAGGTTACACAAGACAGCAATATATGCTCAGAACAAAATGGCAGATGATGGTTTGGGTGAGTAAACCATTTCCTATTTATATATTATATCCATATCTAACACACATATATATATTGACTTTTTGTACAGATATCTGATTTTACTATTGAGAGTGAAATGTGGAGTAAATATATGTGTGGCTCGAGATATACGCCGGAGGCTTCCAGTAGTTAAAAAAGGGGTTCATTGATGAAAGACAAAGGGACTTAAGTAACAAGCACAGATCACAATATAACAGTTTTAACACTTTGGCTCCTTGGTCCACAGTGCCCGGAACCGTGCTTCCAGGGCCCCATGCAAACTCCCTATTGGCTGGGGTTCACACACTGCCGCATGATTGGCCTCAAGCTGGTCACATGGTCCGTGGAGCTGACCCCCTTAAAGGGGTCACGTTACCACACAACCTCCCCCCCCCACCGAGGTCCCTTCTTACAACTGCCCAAAAACTGTGTACAGAAGTTACAAATGTTATAAGAGTACACAGGGGAAAAGACAGTCCATCAAAAAGCATAATCAAAGACCCCTCCCATCCAGGTTATTCTCTCTTCCAACTTCTCCCATCGGGCAGGAGAAACAAAAGTCTGAGAACACGCACAAACAGGTTCAAAATCAGCTCCTTTTACCACACTCCTGAATGACCCTCTTATGAACTGATCTAATCTCTTTACACATCTTCTCTACTGAGTAGTACTACACTCCGTATGCTTCACCCGATGCCTGTGTATTTACATGGTGTATTTATGTATGTCCTATGTTTTATTTCATGTGTGGAACAATCTGTCTGGGCTGTATGCACAACAATACTTTTCACTGTACCTCAGTACACGTGACAATAAAACAAATCCAAAGCGTGGACCAACTGTAACGGCACCTGGGAATGTCTCACAAGCCATTGGAGGCCCCCAGGTGTGCAGTCTCTGGGCAGGGTGGTGTCCTAGCACTCCCCCTGCCACGTGGGCAGCTTGGCATTGCCATCCTGGCCCCATGGGAGTGTTATCTGGGCCCCTGGGCAGTGCCACCCTGGCCCTGCCAGGATGCCCAGATGGCACTACCAGGCTGGAAGGGCACTGCCTGGGTGCCAGGTTGCTCATGCCAGGGATTGAGCTCCTTGGTGCCCTGCCCTTTAGAGGTGGGGTGAGGGGGGACTTTGAGGATCCCCCCCCCAAAAGGTAGATTGAAGGGTCTGGAGGCTGCGGTGTGGAGTCCGAGGGAGCGGTCGAGAGACTGGGGCGGCATTTTAAAATGGCATCCCGATCTCTTCCTGCAGTTCAGGAAGTCAGGTAAGTGCAGTCTCGGTGGGACATTCTTCGCCAAGGCCAAAAAAAACCTGCATTTGTTCTCGGTGCTGCAGGCACAGAGAAACACCTCACTATTCATGTCCAAAACAGGATTCTTCTTTGGGTGTAAAATCGCACCCATTGATTGCCTGATGAGGATACAGTGTGAACTTCAGCAGCAGAAGACAGCAGCTGTATTATTTACTAAATGTTGGTTGGCTGCAGTAGACGTTTCAGATGAAATGTGTTCTCATGAACTGTCAATGTACGAGAAATCTATGCGGCAGAGACCAAAATTAGAGTCAATACCTAAGAGACAGTTCCGAAAACATTCAATGAAAAAATTCGGGAAAAAACGTTTTACCCCGGAAACTGTATGTTCAAATGTAGAATTCACCTTCACCTGAAATAGTTTGAGGCAAATGAAATAGATGCCTTTCGGGGAAGTTGGAAAGATATGCTGACTGGACTGGAAGTGGGAGGAGACTGACAGAGGCAGAAACAACGGGACACACTTGATGGCCCAAATGGCTAGTTTCTAAATTCGGTGTAAAGTTAACTTCTGCAGACGTATAGTGAAAGTATCCCTTGTCTATTGGCTCAAATATCTAACAGTCTGATGCACCTTGAGAGGAAGTTTGGACCACAGCCATTTCAGGAGTTTGTGCTATTTGTTCTCACATAGCCGTAGAAAAGGTGGTAGAATCAGTGACTTGGTGGTAGATGACCTACAGCATTTCAAGTGAGCAGGCACAGCAACTAAGGCTTTCTGTTCAACCCAGCGCTAGGTTCCATCATCAGATATTACACATCGAAGATCTCACCTTGGCTTGCAGGAAACAAGGACTCTTTTGTTTAAGTGGCCCTTGTTGCCAGCACAATTGGAATGTCCAATGAAAGGCCGAAGATCGGAACAGGAAGTTCAAAGTTATTGTGTTAGTTACAAGATTCAGGAAATCTGAATCATGGGTATTTTCAGGAAGTCACATTGTTAATGCAGTACTTTTTTCAGCACGGCTAAATCATTCCTAAACTTGTAAAAAGGGAAGTCAGGATGCGTACTTTGAAGAAAAGATCAGCAAAACTAATTTCCTTAATCCTTATTTGGCAGGCTACATCGACTGTAATGGTGCTTATATATATATATATATATATATATATATATCTTATATCTAACTACATACATAATATGTATGCTTCCTGTAATAATCCACAGGAGGCAGGAGTCCCGTCACCACACCAATATTTATTTCCAATCACGAAATACAAGAGCAGCTCCAAACAGTGCTGCTAGCATTCCAGTCAACTTAAGACTGGAGCACAAAGCCTACACAGGTACTTATATGGGCCCCCTCAATGAGCTATCATTGAGGGAGCTCATACTCCAATTGGCCAACCAATAATGCTAATTGGAGGTCATTACACCCCTCCGCCCCCAAGGTCCGAGGAATTCCTGCCAGCTGGCATTCCTCTGAGCTTCTTCCTGCTCCTCATGTCCGGGTCTGTCACCTCTGTGTCGTCTGCCGGGTCGTTCTCCGACTTGGGCGGGGTGTACCTTATAGGTGCCCGTCTTTTTCTTGACGACCTCCTTGGAAGTTGTTCTTTCTCCTCCTTGGGGAGAGGTGTCGCAGCGGTCTCATCGAACGTGTCCATCTCCGACTCTGACGACTGGATGACGCGGTCTGGAGTAATTGCTCGGGGCTGGGTATCTTTTCCGTCAGGGCTATCCCAGCTGGAGGCGGTCCTGCTTCGCCTGCCTCCAGGTGTGGTTCTGCTCCCCTTATTTGGTCTAGGTGTTTCTTCAGCACCTTACCTCCTATTGAAACCTCATAGGATATGGGCCCTGTTTGGGACTCTACCGTGCCTTTGACCCACGTTGGTCCATTCCCATAATTCTTGACCCAAACCGGTGCCCCCACCTGGAAATGTCTCCGCTGCCGACTATTATCATGCCCCCTGTGTTGGGCCTCCTGTTGTTTTTCCACTTTCCCTGTTAAATTTGGGAAAAGGAGACTCAGCCTCGTTCGCAGCCGCGTTCCCATTAAGAGTTCAGCTGGCGGTATGCCCGTTGTGGAATGCGGTGTGGTCCTGTAATCAAACAGCCAGCGGGAGAGCTGTGTGTCCATTGACGCTGCCGGCTGCTTCTTGAGTCCCGCTTTTAGTGTCTGGACCGCTCTCTCGGCCAGGCCGTTGGACGCTGGATGGTAAGGGGCCGTCCTAATGTGGCGGACTCAGTTTTCTTTTAGGAATTTTCCAAATTCCCCACTTGTGAATGCTGTTCCGTTGTCCGACACCAATACTTCCGGAAGTCCATGTGTTGCAAACGAGGCCCTGAGCTTTGATTGTCGATGCTGTGCTTGCTGCGTTTACCCGGTGGACGTCCAACCATTTGGACTGGATGTCCACTATCACCAAAAACATTGAGCCCATGAAAGGGCCGGCGTGGTCAATATGCAGGCGGGTCCACGGTCTGCCTGGCCATTCCCACGGGTGCAATGGCGCAGCTGGTGGCACTCTTTGCCCCTGTTGGCACTCCTGGCACTGACATACCAAGGCTGCTATGTCTGTGTCCAATCCTGGCCACCAAACGCAGCTTCGAGCTAGCATCTTCATTTTAGACACCCATGGGTGTCTGTGATGTAACTCAGTTAAGATTGCCTGACGGCCCTGAGCTGGGACTATTACCCGGGCTCCCCATAATAGGATACCGTCTTCAACGGTTATTTGGTCCCTTCTGCTCCAGTATGGGTGCATCTGGGGCTCCACTGGTCTTTCCAGTTCCCCTGTTAGCAGTAAATGCTTCATCTAGGCTAAAACTGGGTCTTTTTGCGTCCACAACCGAATATGTTGTGCGTCCACTGGTAGGGTGTCCAAAGTATTTAGAGTAATTACTGTCTCCTCTACTTTCGGTATTAGCGGCGGGGTGTCCGGGAGGGGAAGTCTGCTCAAAGCATCAGCATTTGCTACTCGCGTTCCCGGTCTGTGCTCCAGAACTATACGCCGCCAGTAGCAACGCCCAGCGTTGGATTCTAGCTGATGCGATTGGGGGTATTGACTTGTCTTCTTTTAATAACCCTAATAACGGCTTATGGTCCGTCACTATGGTGAATTTCCGCCCGTACAGATACTGGTGAAACTTTTTTACTGCAAATATCACCGCTAGTCCTTCCTTCTCGATTTGGGCGTACTTCCTCTCAGCCATCGCCAAGGTCCTCGAAGCATAGGCTATTGGCCGTTCTTCCCCATTCCTTCCTCTATGGGCTAAGACGGCTCCTACCCCGTAAGGGGATGCGTCACAAGTGACCATCAACTCCTTCCTTGGGTAATAATGCTCTAGGACATTTTCGGATGACAGCTGTTCCTTAATGTCCCTAAATGCTCGGTTTTGGCGGGCGGACCATTTCCATTCTTGCCCCTTTTTTAGTAGCTGGTGGAGGGGTTCTAGGATGGACGCCCTATTTTCAATAAAATTGCCATAATAGGTTACCAACCCTAGAAATGATCGTAGCTCCTGGACCGTAGTGGGACCTGGGGCTTCTTTTATTGCCCTTACTCTGTCTTCCAATAGGTGTAAGCCCGACTCATCTACTTTATATCCCAGGTATAACACTTGTGGGGCCAGAAAAATACATTTTTCTCTTTTAAGCCGTACGCCTGCCTTTGCGAAACGCCTGAGCACTTCCTCCAGGTTCCTTAAGTGTTCCCTGTTTGTCCTACCCGTGATTAAGACATCGTCCAAATAAATCGCCACCTGCGGTAGTCCCTGCAGAATAATTTCCATCGTACGCTGGAATATAGCGCAGGCTGTGACACTCCGAAAGGTAGCCTAGTATAACGAAAAAGGCCCTTCAGGGTGTTGATCGTAGCGAACTTCTGGGAGTCCTTGTCCAGTTTTAATTGCAGGTAGGAGTGGCTCATGTCCAGTTTCGTGAACAAAAGCCCACCTGCCAATTTGGCATATAGGTCGTCTATTTTCGGGATCAGGTATTTGTTTACCGTCTGTTTGAAATCTCTATAGAGACGTATCGAGCCGTCTGGCTTCAAAATTGGTACCACCGGCGCTGCTCATTCCGAGAACTGTACTGGTCTGACAATGCCGTCGCGCCGTAACCTTTCTATTCAACCTCTACTTTCTTCCTTAACGCGAAAGGTACCGGCCTGGCCTTACAAAATTTCGGAAGGGTTTCTGGGTCCACGTGCAAAGTTGCTTTGGCGCCTATGATTTCCCCCAAACCTTCTTGGAAGACCTCCGGGTATTTTTGGAGTACTCCACTCAACTGCCCGCTTCCACTCTGGAAAATTTTCATCCAATCTAATTTTAGGTCTTTCAGCCAATTCTGTCCAATTAAGCTCGGTCCGGAGCCCTCTACTATCGTCAATGGTAATCTGAGCAATTGTTTCACATATTCCACAGGTACATGAGTCGTGCCTAGAACTTCCAGGGGTTCCCCCATGTAGGTTTTAAGTTTCGTCGATGTTTTTGTTAGGGTTAGTGGCTGGAGTCCATCTTTGATTTTTTTAAAATGCTGCCACTCCCATTACTGATCCGGCCGCACCCGTGTCTATTTCCATTATTGTCGGCCGACCGTTCACCCGTGGGGTCTTAATAGGTTCTGCTTTCTTCATCGCAATATTATATAATTGTTCCCCTTCGGAGGAGGATGGGGCGTCTAGGATGTATACTTCCCTACGTCCCCACCTGCTATTCCTCTTTTGCCACCTCCTTCTAGGGTTTCTGTCGCTGTTACCCCACTCTGTCTGGTGCCAAAAACGGTTCTTCTTGTTGGGGGAGCCTCAGCCGGTACTTCCCTCTGTCTCCAGTTAGTCCTAGCAGACTTGGGGGCCGTTCTGGGGTTTTCCTTTGGCCCTCTATTCCTCAGGCTTTTCCTGAGAGCGGCTATCTGGTAGCTGGACCCTCTCACAGGTATCTACCTCCATTGGCGTGCCCTGTAGTTCCTGCACCCCACTTGCTGCCTTTTCTAGGGACAGTGCGAGCTGTAACGCCTGCCTGCAGTCTAGCTGCGTTTCCGACAACAGGCGCTTCTGTATTGTGAGGTCGTTTATACCACACACTAACCGGTCCCGAAGCATTTCATTTAGCGTCGAGCCGAACTCACATTTTTCCGCCAGCCTTCTCAGGCGGGTCAGGAAATTCGTGACTGACTCCCTGTCTTCCCGCTTCGCTGTGTAGAATCTGTACCTACGCAAAATGTTGGGTGGTTTTGGGTCGTAGTGCTCTTTCACCAATTCCGTTAATTCTTGGAAAGAATTCGTGTCCGGTGCATTGGGATAAGTTAGACATGTATAATGCCGAAAGCTGAGCACGCCGACAGCAGGATAACCCGTCTCCTTTTGTCCGTAATTATATTGGCCCGGAAGAAGTAACACATTCTCTCCACATACTGGGACCAGTCCTCAATAGTCGGGTCGAATGCATCTAACCTCCGAAATAATGGCATTTTTGAAATAGCAAGGCTTACCCTCCGAGTGCGGCAGCTGGTCTCCGCAAAGTTCTTTGTTTACCTTGTCGCCACTGTAATAATCCACAGGAGGCAGGAGTCCCGTCACCACACCAATATTTATTTCCAATAACTATATGCAAGAGCAGCTCCAAACAGTGCTGCTAGCATTCCAGTCAACTTAAGACTGGAACACAAAGCCTACACAGGTGCTTATATGGGCCCCCTCAATGAGCTATCATTGAGGGAGCTCATACTCCAATTGGCCAACCAATAATGCTAATTGGAGGTCATTACACTTCCTATGTTATAACAGTGACTACCCTGCAAAAAAAGGCCTTCATTGGCTGTGAAGTTCTTTGAGATCTGTAGTTGTCATGAAAAGTCACTATATAAACACAATTTTTTCGACTTGTTTCTTAACTTTAATGAGAACTTCAGTTTCCTATATTTTCTCATTGTTCATTAGCTCCTAATGTTGCATCTGTTACCAAAAAAACCTTGCACTCACATAGCGCTTTCCATGACCATAGGATATCCCAAAATGCTTTACAGCCTATAAAGTACAAAGTGTGGAACCACTTTTAGATCTGAAAGGGAACTGCGTAGATAGAGATTGCAAAATCCTTTTCAATCACTTTTTGATTTGTTTTTAATTTCAGAGTACCCAATCATTTTTCCAATTAAAGGGCAATTTAGCATGGCCAATCCACATAGCCTGCACATCTTTGGGTTGTGGGTGCGAAACCCACGCAAAGACGGGGAGAATGTGCAAATTCCACACGGACAGTGACCCAGAGCCGGGATCGAACCTGGGACCTCAGCGCCGTGAGGCAGCAGGGCTAACCCACTGCGCCACCGTGCTGCCCATCCTTATCAATCATGATTACTTCCGATCCCTCAGGTTCAAGACTCAACTTCAGAATAGCTGGTATATGAAGGCCAGAGCACCGTTGCATAGCAACAGACTCAATGTAAAGGAAAGCACCTCCAGCTCAATTATTTTTCAAGCACAGGTGCCTAAACAGTCATTTTGTCTGTGAAAAGAATCGAATAATGGTGGCTAGTTTCCATTCAAGCAACAGAGGACTCAACTTTCAAATAATGAGCACATTTAAAAAAAAATTTATTCAGGCATTTTTATGATAACAAACCGAAGCAGAAGCAGAATTATACAGCATTATAAATAATCAACACCCATTCCCCCCCGCTCCCCACCCTCGCCCACTTCTCATCCTGCCTTCCCCATTTTCACCCCCTTAACCTCCCTTCCGCCCTTCCCCCACCTCCTTTCGCTGACCCCCTCAATCCTCCTTAAAGAAGTCAATGAAAGGCTTCCACCTCTGAGCGACCCCCTCAGGACGAACCTTATCTTCTCCTGCCTCAGGACGTCTGCCAGGTAACACACCCACACCCCTGCTTCCGCTGGCACCGAGCCCCCCCCCCCCCCCCCCCCCCCCCCCATCCAAGTAAGATCCATCTCTGGGCTATCAGGGAGGCAAAGGCCAAAACATCGGCCTCTCTCGCCCCCTGGACTCCCAGGTCTTCCGACACTCCAAATATCGCTACGTCTGGACTCGGAGCCACCTACACCTTCAACACCTCGGACATTACTCGGACAAACACTCTACCCGGTTGAAAGTTTTCTCCGTGTTCATTGCCACTGCCACCTCCACCTCCTGCCCCTCCGGAGGCATCATAATTACATTGAGCAGCCTCCTCACAATCGCCGACATCTGTCTCCCGTTCACGAACTTTGTTTGGTCCTCGCCAATCACCCCCGGGACACAGCCCCTCAATTGTTAAAGCCAACACCTTTGCCAGCAACTTGCCATTTACATTCAATAGCGATATCGGGCGGTACCACCCACACTGCTCTGGATCCTTGTCTTTTTTCAATATCAAAGAGATGGATGCGGGATTCTCCCTTCTGTGGACTAAGTCTCCACGCTGGCGGGAGAACCGGCGCCAACCACTCCGCCGTCAACAGCCCCCGAAAGTGTGGAGAATTCTCCGCACTTTCGGGGGCTAGGTGGACGGCAGAGGGGTTGGCGCCACTCCAGCCGGCGCAGAAGGGTCAGGCCACCATGGGGGCCCCCCCGGGGTCGGATCCCCCTGCGCCCCGCCGAGGATCGCCCACTGACTTACCTGCCAGGTCTCGCCGTGTGGGACCATACGTAACCCACGCCGGAGCGACTGGCCAAAAACGGATGAAGAATTGCTGCGGGTGCCTCTGTCAACGGCCCCCTACCGATGTGGCGTGAACCCTGCCCCGCCCAAAAAACCGTGTCGGAGAATACTGCAGCCGGCGGGACAGGATTCACGCTGGCTTGGAGAATCCCGCCCGGGTGCTCTGACTCATATAATCTCCTGTAAAAGGCCTCAAATGCCCCATTCACCCCCCACCGGTCCAACACCACCCTTCCCATCTCGTCCTTTACTCTCCCAATCTCCCTCGCTGCCTCCCGCTTACTCGGCTGGTGAGCCAGCATCCTATTCGCCTTCTCACCATATTCACACACTGTCCCTCTGGCCCTCCACGGCTGCCCCACTGCACTCCCGTTAACTAGCTCACCCAGCTAGCATGATGGCCCCCGCCCAAGGCCTCCAAACCCCCTAACCCCCCATTCTCTCCACCCCCCGTACACGCTCCCCCAGAAAGCAAAAAAAAGGTGTACTCACCCTTGATATTCCCTCACAGAGGGCCTGCCCTCCAAACACCTCACCATCAAAACAAAAGGAACATTTCAAGGGGATACGTTTCCCGAGAACAAAGAAACATTCGCACAAACTCCTGCAAAGTTCAATGTCCTCCTTCCCCTGCCAGTCCATTGTCCTTTTGTTTTTGAATTTTAGAGTACCCAATTATTATTTTTTTTCCAATTAAGGGGCAATTTAGTGTGGCCAATCCACCTTACCTGCACATCTTTGGGTTGTGGAGGTGAAACCCATGCAGACACGGGGAGTATGTGCAAACTCCACACAGACAGTGACCCAGGGCCGGGATTCGAACCTGGGTCCTCAGCGCCGTAGTCCAAGTGCTATCCACTGCGCCACCCTGCTGCCCCCATTGTCCTTCATAAACTCCATTGCCTCCTCTGACGTGCCAAAATAATATTCACACTTCTTGAAAGTCACCCAGAGGCGGGCCAGGTACAACTTCACCCCCATTGTAAAGAGCCTTGACCCAATTAAACCCGGCCCTCCTCTTTGCCAGTTCTGCTCCTAGATCCCGATACACCCGCAGCTCATTTCCTTCCCAGGTACACATCCTTGTCTGCCTCGTCCGCCGAAGAGTCTTCCCTTTATTCAGAAACCGGTGGAACTGCACCACCATCGCCCTTGGTGGCTCCCCCACTTGCGGCCTCCTCCTCAGTGCCCTGTGCGTTGGTCAACTTCCAGGGGCCGGTCTTAGGCCCCCTCCCCCATCAACTGCTCCAACATTCTGACCACATACGTACCGGCCTCCACACCTTCGATGCCTTCGGGCATCCCCACAATCCTCAAATTATGCTTCTGGAGCAGTTCTCCAGATCCTCCACCTTCTCCGTAAATCTCTTGTGGGTCTCCCGTCTCACCCCCGCCTGGGCCACCAACAAGGTTAACGGCTCCTCATGCTCCCCCACCGTCTCCTCCACTTTCTGGGTCGCCCGACCCTGGGTCAGCGGCCTCTGCTCCACTCTCTCGATCCCTGCTTTAATCGGCTCCACCACTTTGGCCAGGTCTTTCAGGGCCTCCTTTCCCTGCTGGCTGAACGTAGCGTTCAGGAACTCCACTAACTGCTCTGTTGATCATTGGGCGGGCAGAACAACACCTCTGCCCTCCACTATCTTATCCTGTGGCGCACCACAAAGACTCCCCTGCTCCAGCAGCTCCTTTCTTCTCACCCCATTCCAAGTTCGTGGATCCATTCGCCAGCCACACCAGAGGAGTCACACCTTCACCAGGTACTCCTACACCAGACTTGTCAGATTCTGGACAACCTTCTTCGATGCAATGCCCAAGGTTGTGGGCTGAGGGAGGAGCCGCGCCTGACAGTGACAGTCTTCGGGATATTAGAGCAGCCAGAATTCTTCATGGGGAGGAGGGAAGATGCCCTTGCCTTTGCTTCCCTAATCACCCGCTGGAGAATCCTGCTCGGCTGGCGATCAGCAGCACCACCCAAAGCTGCGGACTGGCTGTCCGACCATTCGGGATTTCTCCAAACGAAGAAAATCAAATTCACCACCTAGGGGTTGGAAGAAGGCTTCCACAAATCGTGGGAGTCATTCACCAATCTGCTCCAAGGGAGGGGGGCCGGGGGGTGGGAGGAGGGAAGGGAGGTGGGGGGGGTTTGGCACAGTGGCTAGCACTGCAGCCAGGGATCCGGGTTTCATTCTGGCCTTGGATGACTGTCCGCGAGGAGTTTGCACGTCCTCCCCATATCCGTGTGGGCTTCCTCCGGGTGCTCCGGTTTCCTCCCACATTCCAGAGATGTGCGGGTGGGGTAGATTGGCCTCCCTCAATTGCCCCTGAAGCCTCCAGGGGACGTGCAGGTTGGGCAACGTGACGGGAGATGGGGAGGGGGGGGGGGTAAATTGGGCCTAGTTACTCCTCCACACTGCCCTAAAAGTGGGTGCCCATATGCATTCACCGAGGAGTGGTGAACCCAAGAGGTTGACAATGTGAGGGGTGGATTTAGGGGGGGCGGGAGGGAGAGAGTCAGGAAGGGGGTCACTCTGAAGAGGGTGATTTGCTATTTGATGTGGAAGGTTGTGGGAGGTTGTGAGATGGGCTACCATGGAGATTAGAGAGGGGGGGGGGGCGTTTGTGACGCGTCCCCGGGGGCAGCCCAATTGAAGATAAACACAATGTAACGGTTAGAAAAGGCAACAGGCACCAATGGATACATTGTAGCCGCAGTCAACTCGCCCAACGCACCCTGGCTGGCCAAACTTCTCCAAACGTTTTAATTGTGGGGGAGGGAAGGGTTAAAAAAAATAAGCAAATCCCCCAAAACAAAGAGCCCCCCCAAATTTTTATTGCTGCCGCTGAAATGAGAGGAGCCCCTGCCACTGAAGAGGGAGCTGGGTGACGGGAGTAGCGCTGAGGGCACCGGCTTTGCCCTGTGCTCAGGAAGTGCCCGCTCTGCCCTTCCTTCGACAATGTTGAATTGCGCAGCCCCCAGCTTTCTCTTTCTTTATTCCCTTCCTCATGTAGTGCTTCCGCCCGGCCACACGACAGCAGGACGCTGCACGTTGGCCGCCGTCGACGGCGCACAACTTTTCCTCAGAGATTGTTTCTCCACCACCCCCCCCTCCAAAAAAAAATAATGTAATCCGCGGTTAGAATTTTCTTGTAGCTGAGGTGCGACCCCCCCCTCATTCCCTCTCCCCGGAACATGTCGCCGCTCCGACCAGCTTTCTCCTGAGGACATCTCTGCCTCGTCTCCGATGCCGATTCTCTTCAGGTGGAGGTTTGGGGTAAAAAACAACCCGACAAATCGGAACTTTTCCTCTCCGCAGGACGCGTGAGGGGTGGGGGGAGAGATGTCTTCTCCTGGCCTGCCGCCGGGCGCTGGGCAGCCGTGTGCCCCCAGTCTGCCAGTCAGCCCCCCAGGTGAGTCCCCCTCACACCGCGGGCACAAACATTTGCCTTTCTGTAACTTTCACCCTCACGTGTGCTGTGTGCTAATGTGAACATTATTATTATTATTAGCCTGTTTCCTCCCATCCCAGCTGGCTGTAACAGGCCCCAAACTTAAGTTGTACTATCAGTGTCAGGAATAGAGTTGTCTATTATTATCACAAAGACGTTTCAATGACATGTCAAAACCAAGACCTGACTTTCATTTGTGTAACATCAGGTGAAATCAAGGCAGCTTTGAGACTACAGTTATGTGTTGTGGGGGTGACTTTGTGTAACAAACACCCCCTATTGTCAAATTGCTTTGACAAAGAGTCATGAGACTCGAAACGTTAGCTCTTTTCTCTCCCTACAGATGCTGCCAGACCTGCTGAGATTTTCCAGCATTTTCCCTTTCGTTTCAGATTCCAGCATCCGCAGTAATTTGCTTTTACCCCCTGTTGTTTTCTGTTGAGTAACTCCAACAGCCTTCAGTCATTTAAAACCATTGGCTGTACTTTTTGAGCTTATTGTCGGTGCTTTGACTACTTGGTAACCAAATAGATTGACTTATTTTGGACATTTTCCTCTGGAGGTGATGTTATACTGCCACATCTGATGGAAGAGTAGAATTACAGCGTGACAGGTTTACATAGGTGTGTTTCATTGCAAGTGTGCACAGTAAGAAGCCTTGCAACACCAGGTTAAAGTCCAACAGTTTCATTTGGAATCACTAGCTTTTGGAGCGCAGCTCCTTCATCAGGTGAGTGTGCACATTTGTCAGTACATTCACCTGATGAAGGAGCTGCACTCCGAAAGCTAGTGATTCCAAATAAACCTGTTGGACTTTAACCTGGTGTTGTAAGACTTTTTACTGTGCCCACCCCAGTCCAATGCCGGCATAGCCACATCATTGCAAGTGTGGACAAAGGATTTTTTAATCAGTAAAGTCTACTGTTTTAAAAACCAGGACAGAATTAGGTCAGCGCCTGTCACCAATTATCCAATTCACCTGAAAACTAATGTTGGTCTTCACTTCCTATGGAAGATGAGCCACAGTAAATAATGTTCTACATCTTGGAGACAAGCAACCCACACAGGTGTCATATGTGCGGAAACTTGAACCGCCTAAACCGCAGTTTCAAGAGCTCCCTCCCTCACAGCATTGTGGGTTTATTTACACCCTGTGAATCTCAGTGATTCAAGGCAACGGCTCTCAACACTTTCTGAAGAACAATTGGAAATGGCCCAACCATTAACATAAAAAAATAACAATCGCCAGGCAGGAATGTTCCCTTCCAGTCGGGGAACACTTCAGCAGTCAAGGGCATTCAGCATCTGATCTCCGGATAAGCGTTCTCCAAGGCGGCCTTCAGGATGCGCGACCGCAAAATTGCTGAGCAGAAACCTATAGCCAAGCTCCGCACACATGTGTACGGCCTCAACCGGGACCTTGGATTCATGTCGCATTACATTCATCCCCCACCATCTGGCCTGGGGACTTCTTACTGTGCTCACCCAAGTCCAACGCCGGCGTCTCCACATTAAAAAATAAGTGAGATGTACAATTTTGAACTCGGGTGTTCAATTCTCTTAAGTGTTTAGTTGCTTAAAACGACACTATTTATGGCATCAAGAACATATGAGTATCAGGTTGCCTCAGTAGCAGCTTTTGTGAGTCAGAACGTTTGGGCCCCACTCCAGGAGTTTTGGCACCTAATCAAGGCTGATTAATTGTGGTTACTGAAGGAGTGCTGTATTGTCTGTCTTTCAGATTAGATGTTAAACTGGGGCCCTGTCTGCCTGCTCAGGAGGCCAACACTTGTCCCTCAAAATGTCTCACCAAAAACAAATGAACCAGTCTATATGTCACATTGATGTGGTGGGTCTTGTTGTTTACATTTTTGGTCTCCGGATTTGCTTCGAAAAGAATTGAATTTGAGCACATTGAAGCATGAGAAAAGACATGAAATGAAAAATGAAAAAAAAGAAAATTGCTTATTGTCACGAGTAGGCTTCAATGAAGTTGCTGTGGAAACCCCCTAGTCGACACATTCCGGCGCCTGTCCGGGGAGGCTGGTACGGGAAAGGCGGGGGGGAGGAAATACTTCCATTTGTGAAAGTTCTTTATTAAGTATTTCGTATATCTAATGTGGCATATTAAAGCATACAATGTGGAACTAGAATCATCGCATTCTGTCAGTATTTTCTACTTTAATCAATATGACCTTGTCGCAGCCACAGAGGTGAGGATGGCAATTGATTGTAGCTCGGTATAAGACCACCAACAGGATGGAATAGGAGAAAGAGAAGAGGTTGGTTTACTAGTTGTAGATGTTGTAATATTGCAGCGTAGATTTAAATAGAGAAATTGTCCAAAAGGAATCAATTTTGGATTGAATTGAGGGATCTGTCAACCTAATAAACAATAGAAAGCAGATTGAGGATGATATTTGTAGGTGAGAAGTTTGTACTAACAACAGCAGTATGATTGCAGATTGCACACAATGGTTAACACTGCTGCTTCACAGCTGCCTCCCAGCGTCAGGGACCTGGGTTCAATTCCAGCCTTGGGTGACTGTCTGTGTGGAGCTTACACGTTCTCCCTGTGTCTACGTGGGTTTCCTCCGGGTGCTCCCGTTTCCTCCCACAGCTCAAAGATGTGCAGGTTAGGTGGATTGGCCATGATAAATTGCTCTTAGTGTCCAAGAGGCTAGGTGGGGGTCACAGGGGTAGCGTGGGGGAGTGGGCCTAGGCAGGGTGCTTTTCCAGAGGGTTGCTGCAGATGTAATGGGCTGAATGGCCTCCTTCTGCATGTAGAGATTCTAATAACCTAATAGTAAATTTGGGAGGCAGAAAGGTATGGTCAGAAATGTTTTGTCAGTCGGTGTATTGCTATTCCAACCAGGGTGGAAGCAAATATCTGGAGGCAAAAGAATCTTGACCAGATTAAATAGAATGAAAAAATGGACAATACAACACATGGGCAATAAATTTCTGGTCTGCAGTTTTACTGAGCATCACCAGTCACTCCTGCAAGTGGAGCTTGCATCCTCTACAAACTGGAGAAACCATTTATTGTTCAATATGCAGCTAAATCTTTGTGCAACCTGGGAACATTCATATTTATTTGCAATAAATACTTTTGAGTTTTCAAGTACTGGCATTTAAAAAAAAAAAATAGTTAATGAGAAAGGTTAGCTGGGGTTACTGGGTTACGGGGGATAGGGTGGAGGTGTGGGTTGAAGTAGAAGTTAGATTTGTATAATTTATTGGCTTCCTTCATAAAATGCAAACTCTGTGAGCAGTGCTATTGGGCAGTCTCTGATTGCGAGTGCCTTGCACCATCAGGAAGATGCCCCCTGGGTTCCCCTTTTTCACAAATAAAACAAAGAAACGGGTTATTTCCAAACCATTGCCTCCACCCATTTTACAGACTACACAACGTGCAAAGGGTAACCTTGCAGTAGAACACCGAAGGGCAGCACGTTAGCATGGTGGTTAGCACAATTGTTTCACAGCTCCAGGGTCCCAGGTTCGATTCCCGGCTTGGGTCACTGTCTGTGAGGAGTCTGCACGTTCTCCCCGTGTGTGCGTGGGTTTCCTCCGGGTGCTCCGGTTTCCTCTCACAGTCCAAAGATGTGCAGGTTAGGTGGATTGGCCATGCTAAATTGCCCTTAGTGTCCAAAATTGCCCTCAGTGTTGGGTGGGGTTACTGGGTTATGGGGATAGGGTGGAGGTGTGGGCTTGGGTAGGGTGTTCTTTCCAAGAGCCGATGCAGACTCGATGAGCCGAATGGCCTCCTTCTGCACTGTAAATTCTATGGAAATGATGAAACAGCTGTCAACAATGTGGAGATAAAAATCAGAATAACTCCAGATGTTTTAAGAACCCTTGAATTCGTTTCCACCCTGGTAATGATGCAATTTTGTTTTCTCCATGAGTGAGTTGCAGCTGGCATTTCTGAGATTTCAGTGATAGAAATGGTACAGTTACCAGGTTCATGGATGCGTTTTCACCATTGGGAGCGACTGATGGTTAAAACATTTGAAATGCAGGCTGTGATCGGATATTATGGGCCCCTGTGTCACTTCCTGCTTTTACACACTCCCATTGCAGCTGGGAATCAGGCTGTTCAAAGAGGAAACCCCAGGCGACTGCCTTTGAGCTATTTCTGAGCAGCAACGGGTGGAATAAACAGAACGCAGAGCTACTTTGTCAGTGCAGCACAGTGTAGCCTGTGACTGCCATGCCGAGGCTGTGAGGCGGTTCTTTTATTGTATTGTTGGATTCAGGTCGGCAAAACCCACAGGAAATATCAAAGTCCCGGAAGAGGTGCAGAGAAGGGACACAAAACCGATGCCTGGTGTTGGAAGATTGAGTTAAGAGGAAAGCTAATTTGTTAGTTCTGAAAGGAGGTGTTGAATAGAGACTTGTAGTGGTATTAAAATAACAAAAGGAACAGCAAGTGCTATTTCAAGATGAATAGGAGACAAACCAGCAAATAAAACCAATGGATGTCTGGAGAAACCTTGTTATCAACTCCTGAACGACCAATAACTTGAAAGAAAGGAATCCCGACAAGGCAAGATTTCACTTTATAAGAACTCTACTGTAACAAACAAACTAAAATTAACATAGAGTAAACATTAATTAATAGACAAATGATACATTAGTTTGAAGAAAAAGATAAATTTTGCATATACTGACTAATTTGGGCCCAGAATTTGCCTTGTAAAACTCTTTTACTCTATGTCACGCAGCTGGTAGATATATGGTATTAAAGAGACAGTCTCAAAATCGCTCCTGGCTCACCAGCAGAGATGCAACACTCCTTTCTATGCCGGGTCGAAACTTCAGTGTCCTTTGACAATTGTTCCACTCTGCCTGAGTTTTATGGACATGATTTTATTATCAACAGCAAAGCACAGGAGGAGAATCCTCCTCTTCCTGAGGTTATGGCAGTTCTGACTTTCCCATATTCCAGAGATTGCTGTAGCAGACCCCTGTCAATGGTTTAGTCGGCTTTTTCCCACAGAGAGTTTTACTTTTTGCATCCCGTCATTTCCTGCAGAATCGAGAAGACCGGTTCCTGGGAGAGTTCCAATTCTTTTTGCCCTGATTCGCAGTGGCAACTTTCCCTCTGTACTGTGAGCTTCAGTGAGAGGTGTTAGAAGTCAACTCAATAGGGCAGCACGGTGGCCTAGTGGTTAGCACAACTGCCTCACGGCGCTGAGGTCCCAGGTTCGATCCCGGCTCTGGGTCACTGTCCGTGTGGAGTTTGCACATTCTCCCCGTGTCTGCGTGGGTTTCGCCCCCACAACCCAAAAATGTGCAGAATAGGTGGATTGGCCACACTAAATTGCCCACTTAATTGGAAAAAATAATTGGGTACTCTAAATTTATTAAAAAGAAAAAGAAAAAAAAAAAGAAGTCAACTCAATGAGATTCTATTTGAGTTTCTCTCCTCTTGGCAACCTGAAACCACACAGGTACTTCTCAGAACTGATGTGCTGACCAGGAATACGCCACGCCCACTTTTCAAAACTTTGTGTTCAAGGTGCGTTCTGAAACATAATCATCTTTCAACATTAATGACAACTTCAAAGAGTGATTGATATCTGGAACAGTCTCGGTGAGGAAATTGAGAAACAGATTTTGGAATTGTCAGAGACACTTGGATTCCAGGAGTGTGGCTTTCCGTTAGAGGGTTTGCTAAATGGGCAGAATTGTTTTCTTCATTTGTTAATACGAGGGTGCTGAACATTGAAATGGTTGATGATTTCAAAAGGAAATTGGATAGACACTTGAGGGAAATAAAGCTGTAGGGGTGTGGGGATAGATTGGGGAATGGGACTGATTGGCCTGCTTTTACAGAGAGCCGGTAAAGCTAGCCACAGCCGTTGCCATCTAAAAGGAAACTTCAAGGCCCTGAATATTGGTTCCACTGCTTCACACACCAGCAGACGTGGGTAAGGAGCAACCGCGCACAAGGTAACTCCCACCAGAGCTCTTTACCTCGGACTCCGGAGGGAACTTTGGTGAAAAAATCCATACTCTTGATCAGAAAAATGCCAAAGAAAAGGCCGGAGGTAAGAAATTCGGTGGACCAAATTTCATCAATGGACTTGGAAGCTTTGCGTGACTCCTGTAGAAAGAATGGTGGAGGCTGCTCCTATCAACGCGGCCGCTCCGATAACGGCGGGCATGCTTGCTGGCGGGCTGTCGACAGAGTTCAATAAGCAGTTTAAAAATCAGTGGAGAACGATGTCCAGCAAGTTGCTCAAGGAGGCGCCGGATCCTATCTGGTCGAAATTGGAAAAGACCTCCGAGATGGTGAAGGAGCATGCCGAGGTGTTAGAGAGAGTGGAGAAGACATTCACAAGGCACAGTGAGAAAATTGCCTCGTTGGAGGAGGAGATCGTCATGGCGGCCGGTGAGAATAAGGTGCCGAGGGCTAAAGTCGATGACCTTGAGAACCGAATGAGGAGGCAGAATGTCAGAGTCGTGGGGGCTGCGGGTGTATGGAAGGCTCAGCTCCCACTGTGTATTGTTCCCAGATGTTTGGATGATGATGGGGGGCGGTGGACTTGAGTCCCCTCCGAAGCTGGACCGGGCTCATCGGACACCCTGGCCAAGTCTGCCTTATACAAGAGGGGAGTTTGGTTCGGGGTGGTGTACCCGACGAGGCAGCGTTTGACCTAAGAGTTGAAAGATTTATTTTGATTTGCCGGAGGAGGAAGATGCCTTTGTTAAAGAACAAGCATGGACTTGGCTCAAATTAACTGTGTTGCGTGAGGTGTTTGTTTGTTGTGGGTGGCGAAGAGGTGTTGGGGCATTTTGTATATTTAAAAAAATTCATTCATGGCACGTGGAAAAAGCAAGCTGTGCCAGCATTTGTTGCCCATCCCTAATTGTCCTTGAGGGGGCAGTTAAGAGTCAACCACATTGCTGTGGGTCTGTCGTCACATGTAGGCCAGACCAGGTAAGGACGACAGATTTCCTTCCCTAAAGGACATTAGTGAATCAGATGGGTTTTTACGACAATCGTCTGTCATTTTATCGAATTCAAATTTCACCATCTGCAGTGGTGGGATTCAAGCCCTGGATCCCCATTACTCTGGGTCTCTGGTTTACTCGTCCAGTGACAATACCACTACGCCACCGCCTCCCCATATTTCTGTTCTTGGAAGAGTTGTTTTTTTTCGCATGGTGTTTGTTTATCAAGGTGTTGTGTTGTATAATATTGTTGGAAGTACATAGCCTCCAGTGGGAATTTGTATTTTTGTATAGGGAATGGTTTATGTGTAACTTTTTATCCCCGGATGAGTGAATAGTGTCTTTTCTTTACCCTGGGGGGAGGGCTTTCCCTCTAGCAGTAAAGTTCGCTAGCTCACAGGAGTGAGGTTGGGGTGGGGGGGGGGGGGGGACTGCAACTTGTCCGACCAGTTTTGCTGGGTTTAATGAGTTTAGATTTTCTGGTTTGTTGGGGGTTGGTTGGGAGAGGGTATTGTTCACTTACACGTGATCAGTATGTACATTAGGGAGGGGTTTTGTTTGATGGGGGGATGGTTAGTTTACAGCTTTTTCTTTTGTTTAATTTGCTGGGTGGATTTGGCGATCACTTTGGGTGGGCCTTGGGCCTGGACTTTCTGGGCAGCTGCTTAATCGTCCCTTTTGCTGGAGATGGCGGACTCTGGGATTCGGGGGATTGGGTTGGTCACCTAGAATGTAAGTTAAGGGGGTTGGGGAGTTCAGCTGGAGAGTATTTGCTCACTTAGAGTCTGAGGACTGATGTGATGTAGGAGACTCATTTGTGGTTCAGGGATCAGACCAGATTGCGGAAGAGTTGGGTGAGCCATGTGTTTCATTCGGGGTTTGACAGTAGGTCACGGGAAGCGGAGATTTTGATGAACGGACTGGTTCCCTTTTCGACGACCAAGCCGGTGGCGAACACCAATGACAGATACATGATGGTAAGTGGGTCCTTGGCGGGAACGTTGGTAATATTGGTCAACGTCTGCGCTCCAAATTGCGGCATTACGACGTTTGTGAGGAGGCTATTGGCTTCCATTCTGGATCTGGACATCTGGATCATCAACTGGTTTTTGGAGGGGATTTAAACCGTGTACTTGATCCTAAGTTGCATCGATCTAGGCCTAAGTCATTAGCTCCATCGGGGTAGCTAAGGCGCTGTCAGCTTTTACGGAGCAGATGGGAGGGGGGGCAGATCTGTGACTGTTTTTACACTCTGGAGATGAGGGCCGGGATTCTCCAAAATCCCAGCGAAGTGTTGATGCCGGTGTAAACACCGGAGTGTTTCACGCCGGCGTCAACAGGCCTCTTGGCCCAGCGATTCAGTGGGCCACAAGGGGCCAGCACGGTGCCGGAGTGCTCCACGCAGCTCCGGCGCCAATATGTGGCCCTGCACTGCCAGCGCGGGTCCGTGCATTTGCGTGGCTGCCCATTCGCGTGGCCGCCGTTTCTGCGCCGGCGCCACGCAACATGGCGTGGTGACACAATGGGCTGGCGTGGAAGGAGGTAGGCCCCCCCCCAGATCACGCGCAGCCGCCGATCGATAGCCCCCCATCGTTGTGGAGGCCCCCCTTGGAGTCTGATCTCCCCTGCCCCCCACCCCCCCCCCAACCAGGATGGCCACTGCGGCCGCGGCTATGAGTTCCCGCCGGGTGGTACCATATGTGAACCACACTGGCGGTACTCAGCCGGTCGACCGCTGAATCACTCTTTCAACGGCCCCCGACAGTTGCCATGCCGACTGCACGCGGGCGACTGGCGTCGATTCGCCGGTCACCGAAGAATCGCGTCCCGTTGTCGGAGCAGCGTGATAGGAATCTGTGGCGTCTCCGCCGGTTCTCCGACCCGCCGTCGGCTCGGAGAATCCTGGCCGAGGTATTTCTTTTTTTTTCTCAGGTTTTGGAGATTTATTCCAGGATAGACTTTTTTCCTGCCAGGTAGGTATCTTCTCCCATGGATAAGGGAGGAGGAGTCCTCAGCTGTATTTATCTCTGACCATGCCCCTCATTTTGTGACTTGGCTCTGGAGTCGGGAGCCCCTCAATGCCCAGCGTTGGGGCTGGATGCAGCATTGTTAGAGGACACGAGGTTCTGTGAGTAAATGTCTACTGCCTTTGAGGAATATGCTCGTTTCAACAAGAGTGAGTCTGCCTCACCCGTAAGGCGGTTATTAGAGGGGAGATAATCTCTGAGAGGTTGCATCTATTTGGGGCTGCAAGGACGGAGGGGCAGAGGCTGGTGGACGCTATCCTTGAGGTAGACCACTGGTATTCGTGTGATCCTTCGCCATAGCTATTGTCGAGCAGGAAGAAGCTGCAGACACAGATTGATCTGCTGCCTACAGGAAAGGCGGTGAACCAGCTGTGGTGCTCGAGGGAGGTATTTCACCAATATGGGGAGAAGGTCAGCTATCTTTCAGCTCACCATCTGAGGCGGCTTCCTGGGAAATCATTCAGGTTCGGGATTCGGGATTTAGAGTACCCAATTCATTTTTTCCAATCAAGGGGCAATTTAGCGTGGCCAGTCCGCCTACCCTGCACATCTTTGGGGTGCGGGGGCGAGACCCACGCAAACAGGGGGAGAATGTGTAAACTCCACACATGACAGTGACCCAGAGCCGGGATCGAACCTGGGACCTCGGCGCTGTGAGGCTGCTGGGCTAACCCACTGCACCACCGTGCTGCCCCTTAATGCAGCTTTTTAGACATTTGGTCAGAGTTGTCCTTTCCGGAGGTGGATAGTGAGAGACGGGAGGAGTTGGAGGCCCTGTCAAGTCTGGAGGAGGTACTAAAAGGTACAGGATTGATGCAAAGGGGTAAAGCTCCCGGCCCCGATGGGGGTCCGTCTCGAGTTCTAGAAGAGGTTTGTGGGCCAATTGACTCCACTGATGGTAGACACGTTCAATGATTCCTTGTTCCAGGGGTCGTTGCCTGCTGCCCTCTCGCAGGCTTTTATCTCTCTTATACTGAAGAAAGAAAAGGACCCTACGGACTGTGGGTCATATCGACCCATATCGTTATTAAATGCAGACGACAAGCTACTGGCCAAGGTTTTGGAGTTGCGACTGGGGCCCTGTCTCCTGGAGGTGATTGCGGAAAACCAGGCAGCTTTGTCAAAGATTGGCAATTGTCGGCCAATATTCAATGGTTGTTGAGTATTGTTCTTTCATAAGGCCATGAGACATCGGAGCAGAATTGGGCCACTCGGCCCATCGAGTGCTCCGCAATTCAATCATGGCTGATATGTTTCTCAGCTCCATTCTCCTGCCTTTCCCCCATAACCCCCGATTCTTATCCATTTCTGTCTTAAAGACTCAGTGATTTGGCCTCCACAGCTTTCTGCGGCAAAGAGTTTCACGGATTCACCAACCTCTGGCTGAAGAAATACCTCCTCATCTCATTTTAATGGATCGTCCCTTTGGTCTGAGACTGTGCCCTTGGGGGTTGTACTTTTTCCTACAAGTGGAAACATCCTCTTCACGTCCACTCTATGCAGGCCTCTCCGTATCCTGCAAGTTTCAATAAGATCCTCCCTCATCCTTCTAAACTCCAATGAGTACAGACCCAGAATCCTCAACCGCTCCTCATATGACAATCTCTTCATTCCAGGGATCATTCTTGTGAACCTCCTCTGGACCCTTTCCAAGGTCAGCGCATCCTTCCTTAGATATGGGATCCAAAACTGCTAATTACACTCCAAATGGGGTCTGACTAGAGCTTTATACAGCCTCAGAAGTACATCCCTGCTTTGTATTCTAGTCCTCGCGTCATGAATGTAACATTGCAATTGCCTTCCTGACTGCTGACTGAACCTGCATGTTAACCTTAAGAGAATCTTAAACAAGGACTCCTAAGTTCCTTTGTGCTTCTGATTTCCTAAACCTTTTCCCTTTTAGAAAATAATCTATGCCTCCATTTTTCCGACCAAAGTGCATAACCTCACACTTCCACATTCTATTCCGTCTGCCACTTCTGTGCCCACTCTCCCAGCCTGTCCAAGACTTCTGCACCTCCCCTGCTTCCTCATATACTACCTGTCCTTCTGCGTATTGTTGAATCATCTGCAAACTTAGCAACAGTGACCTCAGTTCCTTCTTCCAGATCGTCAATGTATATTGTGAAAAGTTGTGGTCCTAACACCTACCCCTGAGACACACCACTAATCACCAGCTTCCATCCTGAAAATGACCCCTTTATCTCCACTCTCTGCCTTCTGCCAGTCAGCCAATCCTTTATCTATGCCCTAACACCATGGGCTCTGTCAAAGGCCTTCTGGAAATCTAAATAGATCACGTCCACTGGTTCTCCTTTGTCTAACTTCCTTGTTACCTCCTCAAAGAATTCTAAGATTTGTCAGACACAACCTCCCTTTGACAAAGCCATGCTGACTCAGTCCTATTTTATCATGCACTTCCAAGTACTCAATATCAGCCACGATTGAATGGTGGACTAGACTCGTTGGGCAAGCGTCCTAATTCTGTTCCTCTATCTTATGGTCTTACTCCACAATCTCATCTTTAATAATGAACTCTAAAACCTTACCAATGATTGAAGTCAGGCTAACCGCTCTATAATTTCCCATCTTCTATCTTCTTCCCTTCTTAAACAGCGGTGTGACATTAGCCACGTTCCAGTCCTCTGGAACCCTCCCTGCTTCCAGTGATTCCTGAAAGATCATCCCATTACCTCCACCATCTCCTCAGCTATCTCCTTTAGAACCCTGGGGTGTAGTCCATCCGGTCCAGGTGATTTATCCACCTTCAGACCTTTCAGTTTCCCCAGAACCTTCTCCTTAGTGATGGCCACTACACTCGCCTCTGCCCACTGATTCTTCTGAAGTTCTGGTATCTCATTGGTGTCTTCCACCTTGAAAACTGATGCAAAGTAACTATGCCGAATTCAGGCAAGTGGGGTTAGCTTAGATGGGCTTTTTGGTTGGCATGGAGCAGTTTGGTCCAAAGGTTTGGGTAGAGTGGCCGAGGAGAGGTTGTTTCCACTTGTAGCAAAAACTAGAACCAGAGGACACCATCTCAGACTACAGGGACGATCCTTTAAAACAGAGATGAGGAAGAATTTCTTCAGCCAGAGGGTGGTGAATCTGTGGAACTCTTTTCCGCAGATGGCTGTGGAGGCCAAATCACTGAGTGTCTTTTAAGACCGGGATAGATAGGTTCTTGATTAATAAGGGGATCAGGAGTTATGGGGTGAAGGCAGGAGAATGGGGATGAGAACAATATCAGCCTTGATTGAATGGCGGAGCAGACTCGATGTTGCTGAGTGGCTTAATTCTGCTCCTCTGTCTTATGGTCTTATAGAAGGGCCTGTCTCCATGTCATAGATTCTACAATTCTATTCAGTTCCTCTGCCATTTCTTTGTTTCTTATTATTACTACTCCAGCCTCATTTTCCAGTGGTCCAATGTCTACTCTTGCCTCTCTCTCTTACCTTTTTATATATTGAAAAAGCTCTTGCTGGCTTCTTTAAAATTACTCGCTAGCTTACACTCATATTTCACCTTCTCCCCACCTTATTGCTTTTAAGGCTTCCCAATCCTCTGGCTTCCCACTAATCCTCGCCACATTGTATGCTTTTCTTTTGATTTTATTCTGTCCTTGACTTCCCTTGTCAGGCAGGGATGCCTTGTCCTCCCCTTAGCAGGTTTCCTCCTCCTTGAGATGAATTTCTGTTGCGCCTCCTGAATAACCCCCAAAAACCCCTGCCGTTACTGTTCCATTGTCTTCCCTGCTCGGCTCCTTTTCCAATCAACTCTGTCCAGCTCCTCCCTCATGTCTTTGTAGTTACCTTTATTTAATTGTAAAACCGTTACATCTGATTCCAGCTTCTCCCTCCCAAACTGTAGGGTAAATCCTATCATGTTGTAGTCACTCCCACTAAGGGTTCCTTCACCTTAAGTTCTCTAATCAAGTCTGCCTCATTACACATCACCAAATCCAGAATTGCCTGTTCCCTAGTCGGATCTGTCACCAGCTGCTCCAAAAAAACATCACTTCGACATTCCGCAAATTTCTTTTCTTGGGATCCACTAACAACCTGATTTTCCCAGTCCACCTGCATATTGAAGTCCCCCGTGATTATTGTAATGTTGCCTTTCTTATATGCCTTCTCTATCACCTGATTTATTTTCTGCCTCTCCCAAGCCAGAGGTGGCCAGTTTTGGGGTACTGGACTCGCTGGGGCTGCAGACGGGGTTGAAGACAGATATCCTCACCTTTGCCTCATTCATGGTCCGTACGTGGGTTCTGATGGGGCGGAGGTCTTCTATTCCGCCCAGTGCCTCAGTGTGGTTGGGCGATGTTATGGAATTTCTATATCTGGAGAAGGTTAGATACACCGTATGGGGGTCAGTTGAGGAGTTCTACCTGAAATGGCAACCATTCATCACACTCTTTAAGGAGTTGGTCACCGTCAGTTGTAGGGGGGGGGGGGGGGGGGGGGGGGGGATGTTTTTGCTTATTGCGGGGTCCGGAGAATTTGTTTCTTTTGGGTGGGATTTATATGATAGATTGGGTTTTGGCTGTGTTATATTGTGTAACAGAGGGCAGCATGGTAGCACAGTGGTTAGTACAGTTGCTTCACAGCTCCAGGGTCTTGGGTCACTGTCGGTGCGGAGTCTGCACGTTCTCCCCGTGTCTGCGTGGGTTTCCTCCGGGTGCTCCAGTTTCCTCCCACAACTGCTGAAAGACGTGCTGTTAGGTGAATTGGACATTCTGAATTCTCCCTCGGTGTACGCGAACAGGCGCCGGAATGTGGTGACAATTTTCACAGTAACTTCATTGCAGTGTTAATGTAAGCCTACTTGTAAGAATAAAGATTATTATTAAGATTATTATTAACGTCCATCTTTTGAGCTGATAGTTTGCTATCAATTTGTTATAAATGGTAAATGTTTAATCAAAATTTAAAAAAAAAAAAGACAAGATTGAGGGCTCTTGGCAGTTGCTGATCCCAGTTAGATTCGATCGATACCTGTGGAAATTCTGAAGATCAGATCTCTCACGTTGTGAACAATTAGGACAAAGTATAGAGCGATTCCGTGATCCTTCAAACATCCGCATCTTTCCAATGTGTCGAGTGGATCAATGCCACGTGTAGATAATGGGTTACTGAATTAATGCCACTTGTAGATAATGGACTACTGAATCAACAGTGAAACTGTCAAGACATAGTGCTATAAAGATCTCGAAAATTCGGCATGTCAGGATGCATCTGTGGAGAGCTAAACAGTTAATATTTTGAGTCTAATATCACCCTTCTTTGGGAGCAGCCACGGTGTTAGCGCCGCAATCAGGCTTTGAACAGAGAAGAAGGCGAGCTTCAAGGAAATCTTAATAGTGCCCTGGCTGTCTTTTCTTTAGAAGCTTTGAGATTCTTCCAACATAGCATTGTGTACCTTCTTGGCTCTGCAATGAACTTTCAGCATCAGGTTGAGTGAGTACCTCGTCAAAGGACTGTGAACGCCTTAACAAATACCATGCTCACAGGTGGACCTGCAGACAGCTGTTGCTGCGATAATAGGGGCTGGTTTAGCACAGCGGGCTAAACAGCTGGCTTGTAATGCAGAACAAGGCCAGCAGCGCGGGTTCAATTCCCGTACCAGCCTCCCTAAACAGGCGCCGGAATGTGGCGACTAGGGGCTTTTCACAGTAACTTAATTGAAGCCTACTCGTGACAATAAGTGATTATTATTATTATTATGTCTATTCATCTGCAGAGCAGGAGGATTCGTGGAGTTAGAGGCAGTGATTCATTGCATGAGTGACAGCACAGTTTCCTTTTTTTTAAGAAAATATTTTATTGAAGCATTTGTAATCTTCACAGTTTAACAAATTTAACATTCTAAACAATCTAGCGGCCCTACGCATGCAACCACATCACAATAACATACCCAACTACCCTCCCGCCCTAGCTCCTAACTACCCATATATTAGATATCCTGCCATCCCTCCCATTTTCTTCCCCCTCTTTCCCCCCCCCCCTCATTTTCCCCTCCCCTTCTCCCTTTCTGCTGATGTTCAGTTTTCCGCACCTGTCCTCCACTTCCTCGAAAAACCTACTCATCCTGGCTACCATCATGTGGGCCCTATGAACCACCTTGAACTGGATCAGCCTAAGCCTGGCACACGACGAGGATGAATTGACTCTCTTCAAGGCCTTTTCCCATACTCCGGCTACCAGCTCACCTCCCAACTCTTCCTCCCACTTCCTCTTCACCTCCCCAATTGGGACCCCTTCCCACTCCATCAATTTCTTGTATATCTCCGAGACCCTCTCCAACCCCGGTTTTTGACATCCCCTTACCCTGTAGTTCCCTCAGGGGGAGGCGAGGAAAGTTTGGAACCAGCCTCCGGACAAAGTCCCGTACCTGTAGGTACCGAAACCCGTTCCCACCCGGCAACTCAAACTCCTCTAATGCCTCCAGGCTCGGAAAGCCCTCCTCAATGAAGAGATCCCCAAATCTCCCAATCCCTGCCCGCTACCACTTCCTAAAGCCACCGTGCAGCCCCCCCGGAACAAACCGGTGATTATCACAGATCGGTGACCACACTGACACCCCCTCCAATCTCTTGTGCTATCTCCATTGACCCTCACACCCTCACGGCTGCCACTACCACTGGGCTTATTGAGTATCCAGCTGGCGCGAACGGTAGGGGCGCCGTCAGCAAAGCTTCCAAACTTGTACCCTTACCCAAAGCTGCCTCTACTCCCTCCCACACCTAACCCTCCCCCACGACCCACTTCCTAACTATCTGTATGTTAGCTGCCCAGTAATAGTTCATAAAATTCGGAAGGGCTAAGCCCCCCTCCCCGTGCCCCTGTTCCAAAATGAAATGAAAAAGTGAAATGAAAATCGCTTATTGTCACAAGTTGGCTTCAAATGAAGTTACTGTGAAAAGCCCCTAGTCGCCACATTCCGACGCCTGTTCGGGGAGGCTTTTACGGGAATTGAACCGTGCTGCTGGCCTGCCTTGGTCTGCTTTCAAAGCCAGAGAATTAGCTCTGTGCTAAACAGCCCCTAGTACCTGCTTCACCCTCAGGGTCTTACCAACCCATACAAAATCCGAGATCGCCACGTTCATCTTCCTGAAAAAAGCCTTGGGGGTAAAAATTGGAAGACATTGAAAAACGAACAGCAATCTTGGGAGGACTGTCATCTTCACAGTCTGTACCCTCCCCGCCAATGATAGCGGGAGCATGTCCCACCTGTGGAAGTCTCTTTTCATATGCTCGACTGCCCTGCCCAGATTTAACTTATGGAGCTGACCCCTGTCCCTAGCCACCTGAATCCCCAGGTACCTAAAACTCCTACCACCACTTTGAACGGTAACTCCCTCAGTCTCCTCTCCTGCCCCTGTGCCTGGACCACGAACACCTCGCTCTTCCCCATATTTAACTTGTAGCACTTGATGGAAGTGCAGGACTGGCATCATAGAATTATCATAGAATTTACAGTGCAGAAGGAGGCCATTTGGCCCGTCGAGTCTGCACCGGCTCTTGGAAAGAGCACCCTACCCAAGGTCAACACCTCCACCCTATCCCCATAACCCAGTAACCCCACCCAATACTAAGGGCAATTTTGGACACTAAGGGCAATTTATCATGGCCAATGCACCTAACCTGCACATCTTTTGGACTATGGGAGGAAACCGGAGCACCCGGAGGAAATCCACGCACACACGGGGAGGATGTGCAGACTCCGCACAGACAGTGACCCAAGCTGGAATCGAACCTGGGACCCTGGAGCTGTGAAGCAATTGTGCTATCCACAATGCTACCGTGCAGGTGAAAAGGAAGGACAGGAAAGACAGGATTCAGGAACCATGGATGACCAGGGTAATTGCGAGTCTCGTCAAAAAGAAAAAGGATGCATACATATGAGGTCTGGGCAGTTAAAAACAGATGAAGCACTTGAAGAATACAAGGAAAGTAGAGAAGAGCTCAAGCAAGGAGTTAGGAAGGCAAAAAGGGGTCACGAAATGTCCTTGGCGAACAGGATTAAGGAGAATCCCAAGGCATTTTATACGTATATTAGGAACAAGAGGGTAGCTAGAGAAAGAGTTGGTCCACTCGAGGACAAAGGAGGGAAATTATGTGAAGAACCAAAGGAAGTAGGTGAGGTCCTTAATGAGTATTTGCATCGATATTCACAAAGGAGAAGGACATGTTGATTGGTGGTGTCTCAGAGGGATGTGTAAACACTAGAGCAGGTCATTATTACAGGGGAGGAAGTGTTGGTGTGTTAAAAAGCATTAAGGTAGACAAATCCCTAGGGCCAGATGGCATCTATCCCAGATTACTGAGGGAGACGAGATGAAATCTCCGGGCCTCTGACAGAAATCTCTGTTTCCTCGTTGGCAACAGGTGAGATACCAGATGATTGGAGTATAGCCAATGTTGCCCTGTTATTTAAGAAGGGGGTAGCAAGCATAACCCGGATAATCATAGGCCAGTGAGCTTGAAGCTAGTGATAGTGAAATTGTTGGTAAAGATTCTCAGAGATAGGATCTATGCACATTTGGAAGTGAATGGTCTTAAAAGCGACAGACAACATGGTTTTGTACTAGGGAAATCATGTTGCACTAATTTATTTTTTGAGGAGGTGACAAAAATGATTGACGAGGGAAGGGTTGTGTATGTTGTCTATCTGGACTCTAGTAAAGCATTTGACAAGGTCCCTCATGGCAGGCTGGTGCAAAAGATTAAATCACATGGGGTGAGGGGTGAACTAGCTAGATGGATGCAGAACAGAAGACCGAGGGTAGCAGTGGAAAGGTGTTTTTCCGAATGGAGGTCTGTAATTAGTGGTGTTCCGCAGGGATCAGTACTGGAATCTCTGCTGTTTGTAATATATATAAATGAGTTGGAAGAAAATGTAGTGGGTCTCATTAGCAAGTTTGCGAATGAAACTAAGATTGCAGGAATTGCGGATATTGATGAAGATTGTCAGAGAATATAGCAGGATATCGATAGTCTGCAAAATTGGACGGAGAAATGGCAGATGGAATTTAACCCGGACAAATGCGAGGTGATGCATTTTGGGAGATCCAATTCAGCTATAAAATAAATGGCAAACCGCCAGGAACAAAGACACAGAGAGGGATCTGGGCGTGCAGATCCACAGATCCTTAAAAGTAGCAGAACAGGTGGAAATGGTGGTAAAGAAAGCATATGGCATGCTCCCCTTCGTAGGACAGGGTATCGAGTGTAAAAGCTCAAACATTATGTTGTAGTTATGTAGAACGTTGGTTAGGCCGCGTTTGGAATACTGTAATCCATTTCTGGTCACCGCACTACCAGAAGGAAGTGGAGGCGTTGGAGAGAGTACAGAAAAGGTTTACCAGGATGCTGCCTAGTATGGAGGGTATTAGCAATGAGGAGAAATTGAATAAATTGGATTGTTCTCCCTAGAGAGACAGAGGCTGAGGGGGCGACCTGATAGAAGTTTATAAAATTGTAAGGGGTATAGATAGGGTTAACAGTTGGAGGCTTTTTCCCAGGGCGGAAATGACAATTACAAGGGGGCACAAGTTCAAGGTGAGGGGGGAAAGGTTCAGTGGAGATGTGCGGGGGAGGTTTACACAGAGGTTGGTGGTGGCCTGGAATACGCTGCCAAGTTGGGTGGTTGAGGCAGATACGTTAGCGACCTTTAAGACTTACCTGGATAGGTACATGAACAGACGGGGTATAGAAGGATACAGGTGTTTGGTCTAGATGGGGCACGTGATCGGCGCAGGCTTTGAGGGCCGAAGGGCCTGTTCCTGTGCAGTATTGTTCTTTGTTCTTTTGTCAGATGAGTTGCGATATTTGTGGCAATTTCCAGTTTTGTCAAGACTTCTCGGAGAAATTGGATGAACCATATCAGAAAGCCGTCGCGAGGATATTAAGTGTGGGGAGTGTACTTTTAAAACCTGTTCTGTCTTTGAGAGTTTGTATGATTGTTGAGGGTTAACTAGTTCTTTTCAGAATTAAAACTGCAGTTTTATTGCTGTACCGGACGGTGATGTTTTCCTGTTTTATTTTGCAGAAATATTTAATATGGTGCCACCCACCTCCAGTCAGTTTACACAAGAAATACTTCCAATCCTGCAGCAGACGTACCTGGACTCTTCATCGGGGAGTTACTTTCAGTACAACCAAGTGACATTAGTGAATAATACAAAACTTCTAGATCAGGTATTGAGAGCACGCAAAGAACCTGACCGACATTGAGATTTTGTCTTCGACACAAATGATTTTCTTTACTGTAGTACGCTAACTTAGTTTTTGCTGATAGTTGTCCCGCTTTTCAGACTTGTCTGCTGGACATCAGGAATAGGCCCTTGAGCATGCGGCCCTTCAATCGGATCCTGGCTGATCATGTCCCTCGGCTCCACTTTATGTTCATGTTCAAACATTTATCGATCTGAGTCTTGAATTTAAAAAAAAAAACTTTTTCCAATTAAGGGGCAATTTAGCGTGGCCAATCCACCTACCCTGCACATCTTTTGGGTTGTGGGGGTGAAACCCACGCAGACACGGGGAGAATGTGCAAACTCCACACGGACAGTGACCCAGAGCTGGGATTGAACCTGGGACCTTGGTGCCTTGAGGCAGCAGTGCTAACCACTGCGCCACCGTGCTGCCTGAGTTAAATAATTTTTTTTAAAAAGAGGGCAGCACGGTGGAGCAGTGGGTTAGCCCTGCTGCCTCACGGCGCCGAGGTCCCAGGTTCGATCCCGGCTCTGGATCACTGTCCGTGTGGAGTTTGCACGTTCTCCCCGTGTTTGTGTGGGTTTCGCCCTCACAACCCAAAGATGTGCAGGCTAGGTGGATTGGCCACGCTAAATTGCCCCTTAATTGGAAAAAATGAATTGGGTATTCTAAATTTAAAAAAATAAAGAATTGTTAAATCCAGAAAGCTGTGAAGTACCTCATTGGAAGATAACGTGCTGTTTGTTCCTCGAGCTTAAATTCAGCTTTATTTGGATCGGTGCAAGAGGCTAAGGACAGAGAGGTCAGAGTGGGAATGGAGTGGAGAATTAAAACAATGTGTGACTCTAAGCTTGGGGTCCAACTTGTCAATTGAAAAGCAGTCAACTAATCTGAGTTTGCTCTCCCAATGTGGAATGACGCGGCCGGCGGTGCCTAAATGACGTCACCCGCGCATGCGCGGTTGCCGTCCTCCCCTCCGCTGCCCCGCAAGACATGGAGGATTGATCTTGCGGGGCAGCGGAGGGAAAAGAGTGCGTCTTTCAGAGATGCTGGCCAGACGATCGGTGGGCACTGATCGCGGGCCAGACCCCTCCTGAGCACCCCCCTGGTGCTCAACCCCCCCCGGCCCCACACGCAGTGGTCGCGTGCTGTTCACGCCGGCAGCGACCAGGTGTGGTTGGCACCGGCGTGAACCGATCGGATTAGGCAGGCCGCTCGGCCCATCTGGGCCGGAGAATCTCCGAACGGCCTGTCGCAAAACGCGACACGCCGTTTGGGGGGGGGGTGGAGAATCGCATGCGGGTGCCAGGGCGGCGTGTCGTGAATCACCCGGCACTCCCGCGATTCTCCCACCCGGCGTGGGGGTCGGAGAATCGTGCCCTATGAGTCTAGAAGGAGTCTTGGTGAATTGCTGCAGTGAATCTTGTAGATGGTACACACGGCTGCCACTGTGCATTGGTGGTGGAGGAAGTGAAGGTTGAAGGTGGTGGATGGGGTGCCAATCAAGCGGGCTGCTTTGTCCTGGATGGTATCTAACTTCTTGAGTGTTGGTGTTGCAGACATCCAGGCAAATGGAGAGTATTCCATCACAATCCTGACTTGTGCCTTCTAGACGGTGGTCCGGCTTTGGGGAGTCGGGAGTTGAGTAACACGACTTGGCATCAAAATAAGTATTTTAACTTGCATGCCCAGGTTTAGACTCAGTGGCTCAGTAAAGATTCTTCATTCTGGTTGGTTTAAGAGACGTCTAGTTGTTTGCTGTATTCACACAGATCCCAGGTCCACTTTAGAGGATCCTGAGCTATAACTACACGTCCAGTGTGAAACCACATATACTTTGTATGGATAAATGTAGGTGTAATGAACACTATAGTTCTGTCAGTTCGCCACTGATGCAAAATCTGGGCCAAGACCGTGACTCGCACAAGGTTTTTTTTGTCATTTGGAAGAGGAGAGCGTAACATTCTATTTATTAATTGCAGTTCAATGGTTACCGGTTGGATCTGGAGGAGAAAGGATACAATAAGGAGGAGCTTGCTGAATCCTTCGCTTTTTTATTGTTTGAAACAGAAAATCAGGTAAAAATAGAAAATGGTATTTGGGGGAAAAATAGATATCTTTTGAAGCTTTATCACACCAAAGACTCTTTTTTTAAATTGCAATTTGGTGTACTTTTGAAAATATAGAGGGGAGGGAAGGGATGCATGTTTTTAAAAATAAATTTAGAGTATCCAATTATTTTTTTTCCCAATTAAGGGGCAATTTAGCGTGGTCAATCCACCTAACCTGCACATCTTTGGGTTGTGGGGGTGAAACCCACATAGACACGGGAAGGATGTGCAAATTCCACATGGACAGTGACCCGGGGCCGGGATTCGAACCCGGGTCCTTGGCGCCGTGAGGCTGCAGTGCTAACCATTGCAACAGCGTACTGCCCTTGTGGGGATGCATGTTGAAGGCAAATCTGTAACATATCTTCATATGGGGGATACTGAGAATTTGTAAATTTCTTCCATACTGTGATAATGTAGTTCTCTAACACAGTTCTGCATATCTAATGCTAGTTGTATTTTTCTACAAGCATATAGACATTAATTGGGATGGTCCAGGATCTTGGTGGAGAAGGAATGGGATAGTGCTTGTATGGATCTAATTGCTATAATGACGTTTTGATTTGGGTTTTCTTTATGCCGATACCTCTTAATTTTTGCTTTAATGTTGCAGGCAAAAGCTGTCTGTCAAAATGGATTGAAGGTTGGGGGCAGTAATATTACAACTCTAGGAGATCCACTGAAGGGTAAGATTTAAAAAAAAAACTAAAGGAACATACATACACACGTTGGGTGGATTGTAGTGCTTGTTAATTGCAGGAAGTGAATACTGTTTTTGCTAGCAGGAAGCCAGTGGCTTCCGTTAGATCATTCCAGTAATGTGAACTTGCTGAAAAATAAGCATGTTTTAAAAATTTTGAGTACCCAATTCATTTTTTCCAATTCCGGGGCAATTTAGCGAAACCAATCCACCTAGCCTGCACATCTTTGGGTTTTGGGGATGAAATCCACGCAGATACGGGGAGAATGTGCAAACTCCACACGGAGAGTCGCCCAGAACTGGGATCGAACCTGGGTCCTCGGCGCCGGAAGAAAGCATGTTATTCAGATACAGCATTAACCAATTGATTTTGCAATGCAAGTTCCTTCCTGCCTTTGGGGCCAGCGAGCCAGGTGGACAGTGTTTTTTGCGCAAGGTTGATAGTTTTAATTAATTATTAATTTGTTCCTGCATTCTTACTATTGCTGCTAAGCTTTGTGCTGCATTGCAAACGCCTGTGCGCATACCTCAGCAAGGTGTGCCAGTTTGTAAGTAAATCATTGGCGTTTATGCCTGAAGACAATCTTGCGTACTGCTTTGTATCACAGATCCAATGGGATGTTTGTTTAGGGTGCTCCATTTTTGAGCGTGTAAAATGTTCAGTAACACAGCTTCTCCACTGAGAGATCCCAGGAAAGTGGCATTGGGAACTCTTAAGATTATTCCCGTAAATATTGCAAAGTGTAAATGTCCCATGCTATTGAAAATGCATGTCTGTACTTTTAGCTCCTCCTCGTCTCTCTCCTTTGGCCCTGTAGGGGGTGGGCAACTCACCCCTACCTTCGTTGGTAATGTTTGCTTTTTTCACTGGAAGCTCCTCCCTCTGAGATGAGCACGGAGCGACTTCCTTTGGGAAGGAGGATCCAAGGAAATTTAGCACATTACCCTAAATAATGTGCTGGGGACAGCACAATTAATCCCATTCAAAGTTTTTTTTTGATATACATTATGTTTATAAACTTAACACGCATACACATGGATCATAGGGCCTCATCGTTGCAGGAAGTGAGTACTGCATTTGCTGGCAATAAGCCAGCAGGCTTCCATTAGTTCCTTTAAAAACTGTTCAATAACGGAAGCATTAGGGGGAATTTTGGCTGAAGTTTCAGAGGAGTATAGGTTGGTTAATTTGGTACTACAGTGTTGTAGCATTATCTCTGACCCGCAAGTGAGATATGGGACAATCCTAGTAGTGCTGGTCAGATTTGTGGAATATTCTCGCCATGATTGGGCGCACCTTCAGAGATTGAGGGATCAGCTTCTGAATATTCCTTTACATACAAAGATACATATCTTTGATATGTATGTCCCTGTCAGGCAGGGAAGAGATGGTCGAGTGAGGGAACCATGGTTGACAAGAGAGGTTGAATGTCTTGTTAAGAGGAAGAAGGAGACTTATGTAAGGCTGAAGAAACAAGGTTCAGACAGGGCGCTGGAGGGATACAAGATAGCCAGGAGGGAACTGAAGAAAGAGGGATTAGGAGAGCTAAGAGAGGGCATGAAAAATCTTTGGCGAGTAGGATCAAGGAAAACTCCAAGGCCTTTTACACATATGTGAGAAATATGAGAATGACTAGAGCGAGGGTAGGTCCGATTAAGGACAGTAGCGGGAGATTGTGTATTGAGTCTGAAGAGATAGGAGAAGTCTTGAGCAAGTATTTTTCTTCAGTATTTACAAACGAGAGGGGCTATATTGTTGGAGAGGACAGCGTGAAGCAGACTGATAAGCTTGAGGAGATACTTGTCAGGAAGGAAGATGTGTTGCGCGTTTTGAAAAACTTGAGGATAGGCAAGACCCCCGGGCCTGACGGGATATATCCAAGGATTCTATGGGAAGCAAGAAATGAAATTGCAGAGCCGTTGGCAAAGATCTTTTCGTCCTCGCTGTCAACAGGGGTGGTACCAGAGGATTGGAGAGTGGCGAATGTCGTGCCCCTGTTCAAAAAAGGGAATAGGGATAACCCTGGGAATTACAGGCCAGTTAGTCTTACTTCGGTGGTAGGCAAAGTAATGGAAAGGGTACTGAGGGATAGGATTTCTGAGCATCTGGAAAGGCATTGTTTGATTAGGGATAGTCAGCACGGATTTGTGAGGGGTAGGTCTTGCCTTACAAGTCTTATTGACTTCTTTGAGGAGGTGACCAAGCATGTGGATGAAGGTAAAGCAGTGGATGTAGTGTACATGGATTTTAGTAAGGCATTTGATAAGGTTCCCCATGGTAGGCTTATGCAGAAAATAAGGAGGCATGGGATAGTGGGAAATTTGGGCAGTTGGATAACAAACTGGCTAACCGATAGAAGACAGAGAGTGGTGGTGGATGGCAAATATTCAGCCTGGAGCCCAGTTATCAGTGGCGTACCGCAGGGATCAGTTCTGGGTCCTCTGCTGTTTGTGATTTTCATTAACGACTTGGATGAGGGAGTTGAAGGGTGGGTCAGTAAATTTGCAGATGATACGAAGATTGGTGGAGTTGTGGATAGTGAGGAGGGCTGTTGTTGGCTTCAAAGAGACATAGATAGAATGCAGAGCTGGGCTGAAGTGGCAGATGGAGTTTAACCCTGACAAGTGTGAGGTTGTCCATTTTGGAAGGACAAATATGAATGCAGAATATAGGGTTAATGGTAGGGTTCTTGGCAATGTGGAGGAGCAGAGAGATCTTGGGGTCTATGTTCATAGATCTTTGAAAGTTGCCACTCAAGTGGATAGAGCTGTGAAGAAGGCCTATGGTGTGCTAGCGTTCATTAGCAGAGGGATTGAATTTAAGAGCCGTGAGGTGATGATGCAGCTGTACAAAACCTTGGTCAGGCCACATTTGGAGTACTGTGTGCAGTTCTGGTCACCTCATTTTAGGAAGGATGTGGAAGCTTTGGAAAAGGTGCAAAGGAGATTTACCAGGATGTTGCCTGGAATGGAGAGTAGGTCATACGAGGAAAGGTTGATGGTGCTGGGCCTTTTCTCATTAGAACGGAGAAGGATGAGGGGCGACTTGATAGAGGTTTATAAGATGATTAGGGGAATAGATAGAGTAGACAGTCAGAGACTTTTCCCCTGGGTGGAACACACCATTACAAGGGGACATAAATTTAAGATAAATGGTGGAAGATATAGAGGGGATGTCAGAGGTAGGTTCTTTACCCAGAGAGTAGTGGGGGCATGGAATGCACTGCCTGTGGAAGTAGTTGAGTCGGAAAAGTTAGGGACCTTCAAGCGGCTATTGGATAGGTACATGGATTAGGGTAGAATAATGGAGTGTAGGTTAACTTAAGGGCAGCACGGTAGCATTGTGGATAGCACAATTACTTCACAGCTCCAGGGTCCCAAGTTCGATTTCGACTTGGGTCGCTGTCTGTGTGGAGTCTGCACATCCTCCCCCGTGACTGCGTGGGTTTCCTCCGGGTACTCCGGTTTCCTCCCACAGTCCAAAGATGTGCAGGCTGGGTGGATTGGCCATGAAAAATTGTCCAAAATTCTATGATTAACCTAGGACAAAAGTTCAGCGCAACATCGTGGGCCAAAGGGCCTGTTCTGTGCTGTATTTCTCTATCTCTATCTCTATCTCATACACATGTTTGTGAATAGATCTCCATAAGGAGATTGATCAAAGCTACAGATGTGCAGAGTCGTTGAGAGCAAGAGTCAGCAAACGTGGGAGAATGGACAAGAAAAAATCAGCCATAGACAGAATGGTTGAAACTGGGGAGGCACAATACTTTATGGTGCCCTGGCCCGGGGGGGGGGGGGGGGGGGGGGGGGGCTGCCATTCTGTAGGGTGGTGACCCACTTTAGCTATCTGGGGGTGCAGTTGACACGCGGCCTTGGGGGGGGATGCTCCGTAGGTACATTATTACTAGCTCGGTGGCGTCATGTGAGAGTACCTTTAAGAAATGATGTTTAAGCAGTGTCCCTTTAAGAAATGAAGCAGCTCAAATTGCTGAATTGATGTCAGAGGGCGGGGGTAGCTGAGTTGAGCTCACTTCTGCTTTTAGTTTCAGTTTGAGAGAGCAGCTGAAAAGTGTTTGGCTGGTTTGCTGAAGAAGATGAGCATGGGTGTGTCTGTGTTTGCAGTGAGCTGGATCTGCTGTGATCTCTGTCAGGAAAGGCTATCTCTGGATCATTTGGGTGATTTAAACACAATAGTAATGTCTTTAACCTGATGTGTTTCTGTTTAAAGGTGTTAAGTCTTTTGGAGGTTTGAAGGAACATTTTGAGGGAGTATTTAGTTTTGAATTATTTTCGGGGTTATCTTTGCAGTAAGGAGTGGTAAGTGATCCAATGTTTATTTAAAAAGGTTAAGTTGAATTCATGGAATAAACATTGTTTTGTGTTTAAAAACCCACGTGTCCATAATTGTAATACCACAACTGGAGACCAAGCCGTGTGCTTGAAAAGCAACAATCCATTAAAGGGGGAGGTTGGTTGAATTGCATGATACATTTTGGGGTTCTGAAAACGCCGCTTCCATAATAGTGGGGAGGGTGAAGACAGACTTGGCAAGGTGGGATGATCTTCCTCTGTCGCTGGCAGGTCGGGGGCAGGCGATTTAAAATGAATGTGTTGCCGTGTTTTTTGTTTATATTTCAGTGCCTGCTCATCTGTTTATCAAAGGCGTTTTTCAAGGAGGTGGAGAAGTTGATTACCTCGTTTATTCGTGGGGGGGGGGGGGGGGGGGGGGGGTGCCGAAGGGAGGTGGCCAGGATCAGGAAGGTACTTCTGCAGGGAGGATGGCAGGCAAGGAGGTTGGCCCACCGAATGTATTGTATTATTACTGGGTGGTGAATGCTGTGGGGGGGGGGGGGGGGGGGGGGGGGGCGCGCGGTGGTGTGCGCATGCGCGGTGCGTGTGTGTGTCGGGGCGGGGACGAGACCTGGGATACCGGTGGTGGTTGCAAAGCCGACGATTTGGGCAGGGTCAAGAGAGATGCCGATTAGGGGGAACTGGAGGCTGGATTCTCCTCACCGCCGGGCCACATTTCTGCCCCGACCCGCCGGTGGGATTCTCCGTTATGCCGGCCGGTTATTGGGGTTTCCCATTGTGGGGCAGCCCCATGCCCTTGGGAAACCCCCGGGCTGCCGGAAAAACGGAGAACCCAGCCCTCGGAGAATCCTGCCCCACATGTTTGAGCCAGGGAAGTGGGATGGGAGGTTTCGGAGATGGCAGGAGAGGAGAGTTGGGGTATTAAAGGACCTGTTCCTGGGAGGTTGTTTTGCGAGGCTGGAGGGGAAGTATGGATGGGGCAGGGGGAAGTATTTAAATATCTGCAGCTCTGGGATTTTTGCCAAGAAGGAGATTCAGAGCTTCAGAGCCTCACATTGTTGGAGGAAGCATTGACGACTGGGGGATTGAAGAAAGGTGTGGTGTTGGCGATGGGGGAAGGACAAGGTATCCTTGGAGGGGATTAAAGCAAAGTGGGAGGGAAGTTGGGGAGGGTATGGAGGAAGGGCTGTGGTGTGAGATGCTCTGGAGGGTAAACGCTTCAATCATGGGCTGGTTTAGCTCACTGGGCTAAAACGCTGGCTTTTATAGCAGACCAAGCAGGCCAGCAGCGCGGGTTCAATTCCCGTACCAGCCTCCCCGGACAGGCGTCGGAATGTGGCGACTAGGGGCTTTTCACAGTAACTTCATTGAAGCCTACTCGTGACAATAAGTGATTTTCATTTCATTTTCATTTTTCATTTTCATTTCATATGCACGATGGGACTGATATAGTAGAAGGTGGTATACAGGGAGCACCTCACGAGGGCAAGGATTAGCCGACGGGGTGGAGGATGTATGTGAGCGCTGTGGGAGGAGCCCCGCAAATCATGCTCACATGTTTTGGTCCTGTCCCAAACTAGAGGGGTATTGGAGGCAAGTTTTTAAGATCGTCTCGGAGGTGGGGCATCTGTGTGTTCCGAACCAGGGCCCCGAGAAGCCAATTCTGGGGTGTCGGACCGGCGCGGGCTGCAGGCGGGTGCAGGGGCGGATGTTTTAACCTACATGTGTCGATATTGTAAGTGCAGTTGCACTACCTGACCACCAGGGGGAGTAGCTCTGGAAATGCCCGAGAATTGTACTGGGCTTCTCCCTTGGCTCTGCCCAGGACACCTCCCCCTGGAGCTGTTGTATAAAGATCAGTGCCACATGGTCAGCCGGCGAGTTCACCGAAAGTTCAATGGCTAACAGGCTGGCTCTGTTGTGAGCATATTAAAACCGCTATTCTAATCCTACAAGCACGTGTCCGTAGAATTGTTGGTTCCAACAATTTAATATACTCAGGAAACAGTCGAAGAAATCATGGAAGCAGCCCTCAAGCCCGGATGCCTAGAACTTGACCCACAGGATGCAGAGGCTAAGGAAATTTTTTCCCACTGGCTGAGATGTTTTAAAGCCGACCTGACAGAAGCCAGCACCGCCGGAACAACGAAGGAACAAAAACTCAGCCTACTGCACGCGAGGGTAAGCCACAGAATCTCCACACAGCTGAATCCGGCCGGTTCTTACACCGCAGCACTGGCAATATTGGACAAAATGTACGTTGGGCCCATTAACGAGGTTTATGCACGCCACGTGTTTACGACTCGCCGTCAGTGGCCTACAGAAACGCTAGCCGAGTTTGTAAGGGAATTGAACAATCTTTCCAATGACTGTAATTATCAAGCCGTTACCGCGGCTGAACATAGGGAGCTTGCTGTGCGGGACGTTTTCGTGGCGGGCCTTAGGTCTAACTATGTGCGCCAAAGACTGCTAGAATAGGGGGCCCAGGACTTAGACACTACTGTGGAGGCTGCTACCACTATGGAAGTTTCCTTCCGCAGCCTCACCTCGTTTCCCGCGGACCCCGTGACCTCATCGTAGACTCCCGACCAACAGTCCCCCCAAGCCTGTGCCGCATGCCCCCCCAGCTACCGCGCTGCCAAAGCCAGTTACTCTGCTGCCCCAGCCAGTTACTCTGCTGCCCCAGCCAGCTACTCGGCTGCTCCAGCCTGCCATTTCTGTGGCTAAAGCCAGCACCCACGGCAGCACTGCCTGGCCCGTAACTCGACCTGCAGCAGCTGCGGGCGAAAAGGACACTATGCCAGAGTGTGTCTGGCGAAGAAAGCCCCAGCCTCTAACCCTCCCACGTCTCAAAGCACTCGTTCCCTGAATTCACAGGCCTGCAGGCCCCGAAATGCTGCAGCCTGTATGCCGACTCCGCCCCCACCCGACATGTGCGACTCATGGGGGCGACCATCTTGGCAATCCTCCTCCATGCGGCCGGCCATGTGTGACTCATGGGGGCAGCCATCTTGGCAATCCTCCTCCATGCGGCCGGCCATGTACGACTCATGGGGGCGGCCATCTTGGGATCCATCCCCTTCAAACTCTGAAACTCACCTCGCCGATTACGAACTCAGAGGGCAGTCATCATGGGGCCACTCCAGCACAGCTGATTGAGCCGCCGACTACCCGCAACTCAGCGCAGTCACCCTGGATCAATCCCGCCCCAAGCACCTACAAAGTTCGATGGCGGAGGTCCAGATCAACGGGTACAGCACGCCATGCCTCTTTGAGTCCGGGAGCACCGAGAGCTTTATACATCCAGAGCTGGTAAGACGCTGTTCGCTTTCTATTTTTACGGTGAGCCAAACTATCGCCCTTGCTTCGGGCTCCCACTCAGTCCAAATCCAAGGACGCGCCGTTGCTACGCTCACAATTCGAGGCGCTAGTTATTCTAAATTTAAACTTTATGTCCTGCCCGACCTCTGCGCGCCACTCTTATTAGGCCTGGATTTCCAGTGCAACCTCAAGAGCCTCACCCTCAGCTTCGGCGGGCCCCTGCCCCCACTCACTATCTGCAGCCCAGCCACGCTGCGCATCTCCCCCCCTCCGCTCTTCGCCAATCTCACTCCATATTGCAAACCAGTAGCTACTCGCAGCAAGCGATACAGTCTGCAGGATAGGGTCTTTATCCGATCGGAGGTCCGAAGGCTGCTCAGTGAGGGGATCATAGAGGCCAGTAACAGTCCCTGGAGAGCTCAGGTGGTGGTCGTCAAGACCGGGGAAAAATTTTGCATGGTCGTCGACTATAGCCAGACCATAAATCGCTTTACGCTCCTAGACGCGTATCCCCTCCCCAGAATTGCAGACATGGTTAATCAGATCGCCCAATATCGGCTATTTTCCACGGTGGATCTGAAGTCTGCATACCACCAGCTCCCAATCCGCCCGGAGGACCGCCACTACACGGCATTCGAGGCCAATGGCCGCCTCTTCCATTTCCTCCGGGTCCCTTTCGGCGTCACTAACGGGTTTTCGGTGTTCCAACGAGCAATGGACCGAATGGTAGACTAGTACGGGCTGCGGGCCACGTTTCCGTATCTGGACAATGTTACCATCTGCGGCTATGACCAGCAGGACCACGACGCCAACCTCCACCGTTTTCTCCAAACGGCACAGAACTTAAATCTCACTTATAACAAGGAGAAATGCGTTTTCCGCACAAACAGACTGGCCATCCTCGGCTACGTTGTGGAGAACGGAGTCCTGGGCCCAGACCCGGACCGCATGCGCCCCGAGTTGAACTCCCCCTCCCTCATTGCCACAAGGCCCTCAAACGGTGCTTGGGGTTCTTCTCATACTACGCCCAGTGGGTCCCTCAATATGCGGACAAAGCCCGCCCACTCTTTAAGGCCACACGATTTCCCCTGTCAGCTGAGGCGCGCCAGGCCTTCAGCTGCATCAAGGAGTACATCGCCAAAGCGGCCATGCGGGCGGTGGATGAATCCACTCCCTTTCAGGTTGAGAGCGATGCCTCAGAGGTAGCTCTAGCAGCCACTTTAAATCAGGCAGGGAGGCCGTTGCATTTTTCTCCCGTACCCTATCCACTTAAGAACTCCGACACTCCTCAGTCGACAAGCCATCGTGGAGGCTGTTCGTCACTGGAGGCACTACCTCGCAGGTAGGAGGTTCACCCTCATCACCGACCAACGATCGGTTGCCTTTATGTTTGACAACTCGCAATTGGGCAAAATAAAAAATGATAAAATCCTTCGGTGGAGGATCGAACTCTCCACCTATAGTTACGATATTAAATATCGACCGTGGAAGCTCAACGAGCCCGCGGATGCCCTATCCCGTGGGACATGCGCCAGCACGCAGATCAGTCGTCTGAAAGCCATCCACGTTGACCTCTGCCATCCAGGGGTCACCCGGCTCACCCACTACATCAGAGCCCGAAACCTGCCTTTCTCCAACGAGGAGGTAAAAGCGGTCACCAGGGACTGCCCGATCTGTGCAGAGTGCAAACCGCACTTCTATAGACCAGACAGGGCCCACCTGGTCAAGGCTTCTAGGCCCTTTGACCGCCTTGCGATCGATTTCAAAGGGCCGCTCCCCTCCACTAACAAGAACATTTATTTCCTCAACATCATCGACGAGTTCTCCCGATTCCCTTTTGCCATTCCATGCCCTGATATGACCTCCCACACAGTCATTAGGGCCCTGCATAGTGTCTTCACCCTGTTCGGTTTCCCCAGCTACGTGCACAGCGACCGGGGTTCGTCCTTTATGAGCGACGAGCTGCATCAGTACCTGCTCGACAAGGGCATCGCCTCGAGCAGGACTACCAGCTACAACCCTGGGGGAACGGACAGGTGGAGAGGGAGAACGCGACGGCCTGGAAGACCGTCCTACTGACCCTCCGGTCTAGAAAACTCCAAGTCTCCCAATGGCAAGAAGTCCTCCCAGACGCGCTCCACGCAATCAGATCCCTCCTCTGTACAGCTACAAATCCCTCACGAGCGACTCTTCATTTTCTCTAGGGGCACTACCACGGGAGTCTCACTTCTGGCGTGGCTGAGGACACCAGGCCCGGTCCTCCTGAGGAAGCACGTCAGGGGGCACAAAACTGACCCCCTTGTTGAAAAGTTGCGCCTCCTCCATTCCAACCCCCAGTACGCATTTGTGGAGTTCCCGGACGGTCGCCAGGACACAGTATCCCTTCGGGACCTGGCACCCGCTTGATCCAGCCTCCCCCCTACCCCCACTGAGGAACCCCTTACCCCGTTCCCTATGCTGCCGCCCCCTCGATTCCGCAAGCTCACCCCACCGGTTCCACGCGCCAGAACCAGCCCGCCCCCAGCGCCCCCAGACTCCGGTCGAGCCAGAGGTGTATAAAGTTCGGACGAGACCCGCCCCGGAGTCTGCCATCGTACCCCAGCTCTCAACACCCACCCAGCCACCGCAAGAGGCTGCAACCCCGGTGCTCCACAGATCGAAAAGAACAATTCATCCACCGGACAGACTAACTCTGTGAGCCACCGCCCCCGATGGACTCGATTTTTTTCACAGGGGGTGAATGTGGTGAATGTGATTCACACCGGATTATAATCTGTATATACATGTGTCTATATTGTAAGTGCAGTTGCACTACCTGACCACCAGGGGCAGTAGCTCTGGGAATGCTCGAGAATTGTACTGGGCTTCTCCTTTGGCTCCGCCCAGGACACCTCCCCCTGGAGCTGCTGTATAAAGATCAGTGCCACATGGTCAGCCGGCCAGTTCACCGAAAGTTCAATGGCTAACAAGCTGGCTCTGTTGTGAGTATATTAAAACCGCTATTCTAATCCTACAGGCACGTGTCCGTAGAATTGTTGGTTCCAACAGTTTGAAATGATGACACGAGAGTACTTGGGTGAGATTAGATTGTTAATGAATACACGTTTTTTTTTCTTTTCTGGTGGAAAAGTTGTAACCAACACCCTCCAAGGATTCTATTGAAAGGAAACTAGGTATTTCAGTATTTTAATATTACCGAGTTTTAAACAGTGTGTTTACAGAAGTGTAAACTTGATGTGGTGTTACTTTTCATTGAGTTCAACAGGTTTGTTTCAAACACGAGCTTTCAGTGCTCCGAAAGCTCATGTACTCATTAACAATCTCATTAAACGTGTACTCATTAACAATCTAATCTCACCCAAGTACTCTCGTGTCATCATTTCAAACCAACTGTCCAGCTGCAGTAAGTGGCAGAACTGAAACTGAGCAACAATTCATTCAGAGTCCATAGAACATAGAACATAGAACGATACAGCGCAGTACAGGCCCTTCGGCCCTCGATGTTGCACCGACATGGAAAAAATCTAAAGGCCATCTAACCTACACTATGCCCTTATCATCCATATGCTTATCCAATAAATTTTTAAATGCCCTCAATGTTGGCGTGTTCACTACTGTTGCAGGTAGGGCATTCCACGGCCTCACCACTCTTTGCGTAAAAAACCCACCTCTGACCTCTGTCCTATATCTATTACCCCTCAATTTAAGGCTATGTCCCCTCGTGCTAGCCACCTCCATCCGCGGGAGAAGGCTCTCGCTGTCCACCCTATCTAACCCTCTGATCATTTTGTATGCCTCTATTAAGTCACCTCTTACCTTCTCTCTAACGAAAACAACCTCAAGTCCATCAGCCTTTCCTCATAAGATTTTCCCTCCATACCAGGCAACATCCTGGTAAATCTCCTCTGCACCCGTTCCAAAGCTTCCACGTCCTTCCTATAATGAGGCGACCAGAACTGTACGCAATACTCCAAATGCGGCCGTACTAGAGTTTTGTACAACTGCAACATGACCTCATGGCTCCGGAACTCAATCCCTCTACCAATAAAGGCCAACACACCATAGGCCTTCTTCACAACCCTATCAACCTGGGTGGCAACTTTCAGGGATCTATGTACATGGACACCGAGTCCAGCCGTGATTCAGATGAAAGGTACTGGATGTGAAACTAAACTGCCTCCCCAGTTTCTCTTTTTCGTTTAATTTTTTGTGCTCCGAAAGCTCGTGTTTGAAACAAACCTGTTGGACTTTAACCTGGTGTTGTAAGACTTCTGACTGTGCTCACCCCAGTCCAACGCCGGCATCTCCACATCATGACTTTTCATTGAGATTATTAACTGATGTTGTGGCAGCGCTTTGAAGAACAAGATAAATGGCTCCCCCGCTCCACCAATACTGTGTATTTGGCTATGATCCTTCCATAGATATCCGAGGTACACACTCCTCATTTGTTTTTTTTTACCTTTGATTGGTATGGAATTTTCTGTGATCTGAATAATGGGAATAGATATGATAAGTTTGGATATAATACGTTTGGCTGTTTCACTCCCTGATCCCTCAAGTGATAAATTTATGCAATAATTTGCTGGAAAACCTATTAATGAGCCTTGAAGAACTGACGCAAAGAAATACAGAGGGGCCTTGAGGTGCATGTCCAGAGATCCCTGAAGGCAGCAGAATAGATAGCTAAGGTGGTTAAGAAGGCATTTTGGATATTTGCCTTTTATTAGCTGAAGCGTAGTGTCATGTGAGAGTACCTTTAAGAAATGAGTGTTGATAAATGGGTGTGTATATAAGTATCTGTAGTGAGACTACCTTTAATAAATGGGTGTTTATCGCTGCAGTGATGTCAGAGAGTGGCTGGAGCTGGGCTGTCTGTCAGCTTTTTACTTTTATTTTAAGCTGTTTGCTGCAGGGTGTGTTTTAGTTTTGTTTTCAGTGTTGGAGCTGAAACCAGACAGAGCAGGTGTACTGTTGATCTCTCTGCCATGAAAAGACTATCTCTTGATCATTTGGTGAATTCAGAATTATAAATATTCTCAGTTGTGAATGTAAACCTAATGTGCTTCTGTTAAAAGGTGTTTCTTGGGTCTTCTGGATGTTGTTTGGCAAGTTATTAAGCATTACTTAGTGTTGTACTCTTTGGGGGTTGTATTTGAATTGATGGTTGCTAAGGTGTTCACTATATGTTTTAAAATGGATAACTTAGAGTTCATAGAATAAACATTGTTTTGCTTTAAAAAATACTTTTCCATTTCTGCTCTAGAGTGGGTCGTGTGCTCCCCATACCACAATCTATTAAAAGTTGTGGGTCAGGTGAACTCCATGATACACTTTGGGGTTCTCTAAACCCTGGCCCATAACAATAGAATATAAGAGCGTGGAGGTTATGGTGGATGAAACACTGGTTAGGCCACAGCTAGAGTACTGTGTGAAGTTCTGGTCACCACACTATAGGAAGGTCGTGATTGCACTAGAGAGGGTGCAGAGGAGGTTCACCAGGATGTTGCCTGGGCTGGAGCATTTCAGCTATGAAGAGAGATTGGATAGATTGGCGTTATCTCCTTGGAGCAGAGAAGGCTGAGGGGGAACCTGATTGAGGTGTACAAAATTATGAGGGGCAATTTATAGGGGAGACAGGAAGAAACTTTTCCCCTCAGTGGCGGGGTCAATAACCAGGGGGCATTAAGCTAAGGGGCAGGAGATTTAGAGGGGATTTAAGGAAA